>NC_137118.1:47180892-47188392 GCF_949357685.1 Gobio gobio | reverse complement strand
TTACAATACTATACAGTTTACACTTTTATTCAGCATTAAATTGATCAAAAGTGACATTACATATGTTTCGACACAACTGTTTTCAACACTGATAATAATCATAAATCGAGAGTGAATAGTGAAGGGTCATGTGACGCTGAAGACTGGAGTAATGATGATTTGATCACAGGAATAAATCACACTTTACTATATATTCACATAGAGAACAGTTTGATTACATTATAAAAATATATCACTATTTTACAGTATTTTTGATCACATAAACACAGCTTTAGTGAGCAGAAGACACTCTTAAAACAAATAAAAGCGTTTGAACAGTAGTGCATCTAGGCTAATATTTGCTGAATTTTATATTATTGATTATATTCACTTATTAAATGATTTGTGAGTAAATATTGTGCGATCAAATCGTTCACCCGAGAAACCTTTTGACTGGTTCATCTCTTATAATTGAGAAGAAGTAAAAAGTCTTATAAGTGATTAAAAAAAACATTTAAAATGTAATATCATATTTTTGTTTGATATGTACAGCTGTTTGGGGATTATTTTATATGGCTAAATCTTTTTTTACTTTGACTTGTAGGCTACCGAAAGGCTAGCCTAATGTCTACTTCTAATTTATTACTTTAACAATTAGCCTAACTAATCAAGAGCAAAATAAAATATGTTTTTGTGTATTATATGATACAAATGTTGTATTTTTTTGACCAAAGTTTTACTACATTTTCTTCCTGGAATCCACCTTGAAATCCCCCTGTTGGGATCAGGATGATCCTGTTTTTTTGGATCAAAGTTATCCAAATCCTACTGACAAGTTTGGAACAAGGTTTGATCCAGATTAAAACTAGGATTGGATTCCGTGATCTAATCTGATTTCTGATCCCTTCTTTCCCTTTTGAACAACCCATTTTCAAGATTTGATCCAATCCGATAACCAAAATCCGATCAGCTGACCTTTGAGCAACTGGCCCATAACGATATATGTTTATATTCTGGAATATTTGGAGAATGTGTTTTTGATGGAGCGGACACCATGACAGTGACCACAGCCAAAATATACTGTTCTACCAGACCAACCTGAGATACGGCACTATGGGAAAGTGTGTGTGTGTGTGTGTGAACGTCGCCTTTTTACCCACGGCCCTTTTTGTGAGAGGAGATAAGCATCCATGTTCTTCTTTCATCTGAGTATTGATGTAGTGTGTGAATTGGACATCATTAATGTTCTCTGATATTTCTGCGCTCTTGATTTTGCAGACGGGTTTAATCTTTTACCCTCGGTATCATGGTGAGGAATATTAAACCGCACGGGGACAAACGTGCGAGAGGACACAGGCCATCAGAATTGAATATAAATAGTTGAATTAGTTTGTTATCTGTCCGCTGGTTACACAGGTTATCTCACTCTAAAACTGTCCACAAGGGGTTTCATTCGTTCAAAATAAAGATACAATAGAAATATAACATGAAAAACTTATTTCGCTCTCATTAAAAGCATCAAAGCTTCCCACAAATGCTACAAATGATTAAGTTACAACACAATACACACATGGAAGCTCACCGTTACACAAACACACATCCTGTGACGCTATAATTCAACGGACAATTAAACGCACAGCCATTCGCAACATCTCTGACCACGCTCGTATTTTGACCTCACTTAGCAGAAGTTATGTCTGAGCTCAGAGATGATCACGCTCGTCTGATAAGAGGTACAATAATAGCATAAATACTGCTGGGTTTCTCTCAGAAACTGATGTTTGGCTAGATAAGAGCCTTATTCATCATCAGGGGCCGGTTGCATAAACTGCTTAGACTAGTCTTAAAAGTTAGTCGTCTATTTTTTTCTTCAAGACTGTTCTTAACTTTTTTAAGTCCGTTACATAAGTTAGATTGGTCTAATTTGAATCAAAAAAGTAAGTCTGATTACCTCTTGACTAATTACTAGTGTGTCAAATTAGTTCTTAAGACACAGTCTAAACGTAATGGCTAAGTTTATGCCACTGATGTGGTTTAAAGCCCTCTGAAGCTGCTCTGAAACGGACCTTGAAAAGACACGTTCAGTTTTTAATTGTAGTGTTTATTCTCTAACTGAACGAAATGATTGTATTAGTATGAAGATCAAAACGGTGTTGGGGGCGGAGCCACGGTGGGCAAGTGATAACCAATCGCTGTGGCTTTGGGAGTGGCTTCGTAGGGCAGTGAAGCAAGTGCATTCTGGGAGTTGTTGTCTTTCATCCACATGAGATAAAAATACATTTTCTGTCTTTTCTCAGTCTAGAAGGCACCAAATTCAAAAATAATTTCACCTTTCTACTACACAAATGAAACGTTTAAATACACATTCATCTTCCCAGCGCTGAGTACCCCTTTAAATAGTGTGTGTCTCTGTGTGAATGAATGGCTATGGCACAGACGCACACACACACACACACACACACACACACACACACACGTGGCGGTCGCGTGTTTCCATCTCATACGAGGACATGAATGCACAAACTTCATCTCCAGAGCCGCTCTGAGAGTCACTTCATGAGCATTTTATCGAGGGAAACATCCCTAAAGTACGGCTTAAAACATGAACGGCCCTAGTTCACAGTTGATTTGAGTTCAATAACTGTCTTCATCAATTGACCTATCGTAAGCCCCTCCCCTCGAACGCAGATGAGCCAATAGCAGTTGAGTATCAGTTGCGCTGGGACCAGAACTCGGACATCTTTAGGTTTCAGCGTCATAGAGAAACATTAGAAAATCCGAAGCTCTCGTCGGTTTGATGGTGTTTATGCTACAGAAATGCTCAAATGTGGTGCCTGAGGAACTGCAACACTGACTGCAGAGATCCTGAGAGGATTTTCTGTTTCTCAAACTCTCAATAAGTTACGATTAAAGTCCCTGCTAACATACAAACCGAAATAACGAACTGTTCTCACGTCATGTGACACTGTAGGTCAAAAACACGAAGGTCTACATTTCAGTGCCTCTCCATATTAAACTGATTATATATAAATTAATGTAATTGTAGATATGTTTTAGGTCTACATTATCTCCTATTGTGATGGTATTATAGTCTCCGGCTAGTGAAAGGAGTTTATCGGAGTTGTTTTGCAGATACAAAGTTTGCCAGTTATTAACTGCACCCTCGAAAAGGCATAAGCTCAGTGTGTATGTGTGTTTACTGTGAGTTGTGTGAGTGTTTTTGTGTAATTTGCTGTGTGTGTTAATGGTAATGCAACGGAGAGAGAGAGTTTGTGAATGAGACGTTAATGCGCACTTCTTATGCTTTGTTTGTTCAACTCTTACGATGATTTTCTGGAGTGAAAAAGGACAAAATAAACTTGATAATCCATCAGTACACTGTAAAAAAAAATGCAGGTCTCCAATTGAACATTTTCCAGTGAGCGATCACATCTAAATTTTTCAGTTGGCCAAATTTAATTTCTGTGAATTGATGCAATTTAATTCAATTCAAATTTAAGAAATTCAATTTGGCCAACTAAAAAATTTAGATGTGATCGCTCACTGGAACATTTTCAATTGGAGACCTGTTTTTTTTTTTTACAGTGTAAAGTTTGGCCATCATTCGGACGGGGTTTACGCTACATTTTAGGGCTGTAACGATTTGACCAAAAATAAAAACCTTGATTAATTGAACATTTTACCTCGGTAAGGTTTTTGAGTAAGTTCACTTGATAAGGTTTGTACTGTAAATATTTTCTACTATTAAAAGGTGGATTTTTTTTTTCTAATGAAAAAGTGCATTTCTTTGTGATTTTAAAACACTTGAAGTAAACGGTTGACTTTCAGCAGTTATTGTCTATGGGGCAGATTTCTGTTTGTTGTACATCAGATACAGATAAATTAGCACAGTAGGCCTACATTACATTTATCTGAATGCATTGATGAGAGAGTGAGTGTGTGTGAATTACTCTTACCGTCTCTATTCATTATGAAGCTGTGGTTTGTACTTCCAAGGTATTAAAATGTACGACTATAACGGTTGAGTTTCTGAGCTACTTTAGTGACTTTACTTTAGTCCCAGGACGGCGTTTACACTGCTCTCTGCGCGCGATCTTCACGTGATGTGCGAGCTTCTGTCTAAGTGCTCGTGTGTCACAATATATCAGGCATTAGTTCAACATAATACACATCTGATGGTCGAAAACTGGCAGGGCTTAAACCACATACAAATGACAAGCTTTGTGAGGACGCAGGTGAATCGCGCGTTTTCAGAGACGCGGAATGGCTCGGATACATTGTCCGTATTGTTGTTTTTGAATAGTGCACAATCGCCTTAAATGTTGAAACTGGCAAGCCTTTAAATGCATACTTGACAAACTTTATGAGCACGAAAGTGAAAGCGATCTGGCTTCAGGGCTTGCGCGCGCCGTCTCTCTCTCTGTGTGTGTGTGTGTGTGTGTGTCAGCGCGTAGGCTATAAGAACAGGAATTAACTGACCTGTATATAAACTGTGTAAAACATGCAGTTACTATAGTGATTCTGGGCATCTATAAGCACAGATAACTGCTCCTGCTTCTCTGTGTTCCTGAAAACTGCACTTGATGTGACTGACGGAGTCACGTGAAAACCCAAATAACCCACATGGGAAAAATACATCGGTTAGAGGTTCTGAATGTCGGTTTCGGTTATTTTACAGCCCTACTACAATCTGTGTCCAAGCACATCTCAGGATAAGGTTTTCACACAGACAGCTGTCATTGTAAGATACAGCATCTCTGTTTGTTTGTCCGAGTTAGCAACAGTAACTAAGGGGGGCGGGGCTTACCGATAGGTCAAGTATGAATCATTAGATTCGGCTGTGAAATCAGGGTTCCCACTCGTCCTGGAAAACCTTGAAAACCTGGAAAATTGATGACAAATTTTCCAGTCCTGGAAAACACATGGAAAATTAGAGAAAATGTAAAATGTCCTGGAAAATCTTGTTGTTGTCTGGGAAAATTCTTTAAAAAAAAGTTATTTCTTTAGCCGAGTATAAAGAGTTTATCGCTGGCCCAAACAATTAGCGCTAGTTGCAGAAAGCACATATTCAGGAATGCTGAGTTTGATAAGTATGAGTATTATTTTGAATAATGATGTTTAATATCTAATGCTATAACTGCTCAAATGTGTGCAGTGAATGCTAACTCGTAAGCTGCTCCCTAATCACATCATTTTGATATAAAGTCACATTTGGGTGTTATAAAGTCAGAATTGCAACATATAGTCAGAATTGCGTGATATAAACTCGCAAGTCTTTTCTTCACAATTGACTTTTTTGCGCAGTTGCGAGTTTATATCTCGCAATTCTGACTTCTTTTCTCATAATTGTGAGATCTAAACTGAGTTATAAAGTCCAATTCTGAGGAAAAAAGAATTGCGACAATTTTCGCGTTTATATCACAAATATGTAAACTCGCAATTGCGAGAAAGTCAGAATAGCGAGATAAAAAGTCACAATTACCTTTTCTTTCTATTGTGTGGAGTAAACAAGCTTCCAAAGTCATAATGTATGATTAAGAGCTCATATTGAAAAATGCTGGATTGTTAAGTAATGGCGATAAACTGGACGTCTTTTAAAGCAATATTTGGCGTGATCCTTGTCTTTTATTCCCGCCGTAGTAAATTGAAAATGTTTTGGAAAATGGTTGCTGAAAAAGAGTGGGAACCCTGTGAAAGATCCATGAGGAAGAGAAAGACAAACGCTGCACGCTCTCCAGCTAAAGCTGTGTGCTCCTGGTTGTTTAGCGCACACTAACTGATCCCATCTGTGATCCCGAGTGTCCGACCTCATCCGCTGTCCCGGATCCGCAGTAACGAGCTGCTCCTGTAATGACCTCGGGACGCTGGAGGTCAGGGTGTGGCCGCTTCCCTCTCCGCCCAATTATCCCGTGTGTCCTCCGGAGCGCCTCCGCCCGCTGGGACACGTGTGGCAGGAAGTACAGTGAGAACCGGCTTTGATTGGCATCGTTAAACCCCGGAGCAGACGAGCCGTGACCTCCACGCCAGCCTTGACCCCCGACCCGCGACCCTCGCTCCTAAACCTGTCTCTGCATGGGGTCAGCAGAACTCATGCTCTCAGCTGTTTGAGGACAAACCGTGATTATCCTGATCTCTCACGGCTCTCAGACTCTCCCAATAACACATAAAGTCTTACTGTACGTCAAATATTGATTCGTTATTATTCTGGTTATGTCTAACTACTTTTTAAGAGAGACATCTGCAAAGCCAGTACTTTATTAAAATGTGTATACTTTTTATTATTTATTATAATTTAGTATTAAATTCAAAATTGCTTTATTGGCATGAATGTAAAAAAGCTATGAATATATAAACATAAATGATAATACATATATGAACATAAATAATTATTCATGAACATTAATAATAATATTAATGATCAAAATAATAGAGGAAAATATTACAACATAACTTAAACTTAAATAAACAGTGTAACAGAACATTTGATACCACAGTGTAGTATTAAACATTATCTTTATTAACATTTATTGCAGGGGATGATTATTTAAATGAGTACATTATTAAATATTACATTTTTTATATGTAATATAATATATTGTTAATTATTATATTTATTATTTAATCTTAAATATTTAATGTTCATTAAGTATTAATATTAAAAGAACCAGTGTTATTTCATTTAATATTTAATAAGTAATAAATATATATATTTTTTATTAACTTCAGTTTTACTCTAAACAAAAACCAAGATTGTATTTGTTTCCTCCCTCTATATGTATTGTTTTTATTGAAGAACATGCAGTTCTGGAATCAGTAAATGAATCGCATTACAAAAACTCTAGTAGTTTCAAAAAAAGCTATTTTGTCGTAGCTATTACAGAAATAATAAAAATACTGAAGATTGATTATAACATTTAATTCTTGAATATTCTTGTTCATTTAGTTAAACATTTTGGAAGACATGCCACTTGTTTTTTTAAATAATTAGTTATGAATCATAATGTATTTATTTATAGTTTATTATCATTATTTACTTAATTTTTACTGTAGTTTACTGCTTTATTATTAGGTTTTTTTCTAATTATCAATCATAATCATTTATTTATTCATTATTAATTAATATTTTCCCTATTATTATCACATTATTATAACATTTTACAGTAGTTTACTGATTTATTTTTCTTTAAAAATTACTTGTCTTTATTATGAATCTTAATTTATTTATTCATTATCAATGAATACTTTCCTTAGTACTTTATTATTATTATTAAATTTCACTGTAGTTTACTAATTTATTATTAGTTTTTTTTCTAATGATCAATCATAATAATTTATTTATTCATTATTAATTAATATTTTCCTTATTTATTATTATTATTATTATTATTATTATTATTATTATTATTATTATTATTATTATTAAATTTAACTGTATTTTACTAATGTATTATTAGTTTTTTCTAATTATCAATCTTAATCATGTATTTATTCATTATTAATTAATATTTTCCTTATTATTAT
>NC_137118.1:47155892-47175892 GCF_949357685.1 Gobio gobio | reverse complement strand
AGTGTTTTTGTTCTATTTCAGCAGCGAAAATAGTTCCAAAAGATCACAGCAATAGCGTTAGTGAATGATTCAGCGTTTTGAATGAATCGATAGAATCAAAGATTCAATGAACTATTCGTAAACGACCGCCTCATTCTTGAATGAATCAGTGTTTGAACGAATCGACTCAATGATTCGCTCATTCAGACGGTCACAGCGCCGCCTACTGGTGCTTTAGTTTCATCTTTCCAGCATTTCTTATTTGCATATTTAAAACAATCTCATACATTTTTTTAATGCAGTTGTAATTTTTCAGTGTAAATGATTTAATTTGACTGGTAACAGCCAGTGTCGTCTTCTAATTTAATTGATTGATCCAATTTAAGAATATAAAAGGAAAGCTGAATCATAGCCTATATTTAATACGATTAGGGGAAAAATGCTCTTTATAAAAGGTAAAAATATCACAAATATGTCAAAGCTGATTGAACACTGG
This sequence comes from Gobio gobio, assembly GCF_949357685.1. NCBI lineage: Eukaryota > Metazoa > Chordata > Actinopteri > Cypriniformes > Gobionidae > Gobio > Gobio gobio. The sequence continues at coordinate 47,175,417 of NC_137118.1, read as the reverse complement.
TGAGAATATTGCTTCAGAATACATTTTATTTACAACACACTCACACAAAAAATTTTACTCGGACAAGTGAATGGCAGATTTACTTCTCCGAAGGACAAGCACGTGAACAAGTTTAATGTCCAGGCCTGTTAAAAGCATCGAAGCTTCCCACAAATGCTGCAAATGAGCATTAACAGACACGCAACACAATACACACATGGAAGCCACAGCGGCTGCTGAGCAAAACAAGTTCATGTCAAGCCCTGATTGTCAGAATAAAATGATTTGGTGCCAAAGAGGAATTCAACAGCAGTCACTGGGAGGACTGGATTCAGGAGAGAGTGTGTGTCACAAAGTAAAGGCCTTTGCACACGGAGTCCGAAATTGGGGGTGTGTGAGCCGTGTTTTCCAGAGGTTAGATCAGTTCAGATCAAATGTGTTCATCTGTGCCACAGGACATCAGTTCTGACCCATCTCTGCCCTAATCCACCCTCACTAACACTTACATCTCGCTTTTATTTGTTGACCAAAATGACAGTTGATTTTCCTCATAGTTTCTGTCATCCAACACTAGTTTTTATTTAGTTATCATCTCGTTTTTGTCAGGGAAAAAAGGTCTTTGACGAAAATTATGACAAATTATTAGTCAACGAAATTAACACGGACACACACACACACGGACACACGGTTTACAGGGACTTGGTGTGCTATAATTATAGCTGTGATATAATAATATTAGTATATAATTGTAGGTGTCTGAGCACTGGCGATTCATTCACCAGCATTGCCAGCAGTTTTATACAAAAAAAACTAAAAATAAAACGAAACTAAATATCGAAATAAATCTAATTATTAAACTAAATTAACCATATAAACTAAATGACTGCTCTTGTTACTGATCTAAAGCCCACACTCTCACTGTATGATAATTGAAATGAACTGATGACATTTGTTCTCCAGTACGGCTGAATAAAATGATGCTGCATTATTTTCCTGTTGAACACTGAAGCTGCTTTGAAACAATCTGCATTGTTAAAGCGCTATATGAATAAAGTTGAGTTGACTTTTAGGATGAGCATCAGCACTGAGGGACGACTGTGATGGAGACCTGAGACCAAATCTGCTTCCAACTCGCTTACGGTGGCTCTGAGTTGTCAAAACGTCTCTCAAAATGAAAATCGAACTTGTTCCAAATTGTTTTTGACAGACAAAAGTTTCGGAGGCAGTGTGCAAGCGTGATTGACATAACGTGAGGTCGAATTTATTTTTTGACGTGCGAAAATGTGAAAGGTGCAAAGGCCTTTAGACCTGCGAAGTGATTATTACAATACTACAAACCTGTTCCAACACTTTAAACAGCGCCATAACTGTATGATCAATGCATGTCAACAGTCCATCGCCTGAACATGTCTATCAAATCTGCAAAACACATGTGCCTGCATATCAATAATAGCATATGTGATAATAACATGAAGTCACATTAATAACTGTACAACACAGAGATGCTTTAGGTTTGTCAGATCGTGATCCGCGTGAGTTTGGGGCGCGACTAATGACATTCAGGAAATCTGCTGTAGTGATTTATGGTCTTAAATATTAATATTAATATTGAGATTTGGGTCACACGTCACCTAAGGTGCCAGAAGACTCGTTCCTGTATTACGGGGCACCAGCCAAGGAACTTCACCGTGAGCGATTGTTGACTGAATTAGAATTATAGACTGTAGGAAGTGTCTGGATGAGGTTTGGTGGAGGGATATATTGACGTCTGAGCTGGAGTCAGTGATTTTCTGTGTGAGTTTTCCAGTCCTGTAACTATAACAGGTGATCACTGGATTGTATTTGATGGCATATTAACGTATTGGTTGTCATAACACATCTTTAATCAGTTTGAGCGGTGATGTCTGATTCACAGACAGACTCGCGCTCTGAATCTGAGAGTTTTCTGTTGTTCAGATGGAGTTAGTGTGGAGTTAAAGGGATAGTTCACCCAGAAATGAGATGTTGATGTGTATCTGCTCAGCCCCAGGGCATCAGAGATGTAGGTGTGTTTGTTTCTTCAGTCGAACACAAATGCAGATGTTTAACAGTGTGATAGTCTATAATGAGGGATATTTTAGAGTATGAGAGCAATGAGAGTAAAAACACACACACATACGAATCCTTATTAAACCTGCGGCTCGTGGGACACATTAATGTCTGAAGACACCAAACCATCAGTATTTATGTTATTTTTTTTCCTCTTATCAGACGAATGTCATCTAGTTTTCCCAGCGCCATAACTTCCGGTGAATAAGGTCAAAATACTGGCGTGATCATAGATATATATATATGTAGATTCCTCATTCGACTGATCCGCAGGCACTAATGAGGAATCTATGTATATATCTATGATCGCCGGTATTTTGACCTTATTCGCCGGAAGTGATGGCGCGGCTGATGCAGAGCCATAGAAAAAAATGTTAATACATGTTTAACCCTCTGGGGTTCTTCATTTATGGGTCACACTCAAGGGCGGGATTAAGATTAAAAAAGATTTGAGTAAAATCAATGAAATATATTTTTGTTCAATAATATTTTTTCTTTTCTTTTTTGGTGTTTTGAGATAATTTTATGATTAATAATTAATATTTATACTATAATTATGACCCATTTTTTCCCATTGAATATTATAAAAAAATTATATATATATATATATATATATAATTTTTTTAGAATTTTTATTAAAGCTGTATTTCATTTTAGAGTCATGCCTAGGCCTCATGTTTTTTAATGAGATCAGTGCCATCCGATGGACACATTGAGCATTTTTATCACACAATAGTACATTTTTACCACTATAGTGGATCTTGCGTTTTATAAAAAAATGTAAAAAATCGTAGCTTCATCGGAATGGTCCGAAACTTGGTGACTTTATTGGTACTTGGTATATGAACACCCAAAAAAATCGGGGACAGGATTTGAAAAGTCTTAAGTGGTAAAAAAAAAAAAGTCACATTAAGGACCTTCGGGTCAAAAATGACCCCCATAGGAAATGAATGGGAAATTGGCAAAAATATGAAAATACAGAGTTATTTTGTGCATACAATCTACAAATCAGCCAGAATGCAGAAAAAAGGACTCAACTGTGAAGAGTTGAATCTCTAAAACACCAAGAGTGCAAAACAGACAAAAAAACTCACACACACACACACACACACACTTATACACACAAAAACACACGCACACACAAATTCATGCGTGCCATTCCAAAAGCGAATTGTGTTTTTGTGTGTGTGTGTGAGTTTTTTTGTCTGTTTGCACTGACAAAGTTGAGTCCTTTTTTCTGCATCCTGGCTGATTTGTAGATTGTATGCACAAAAAAACTTGTATTTTCATATTTTTGTCAATTTCCCGTTCATTTCCTCTGGGGGTCATTTTTGACCCGAAGGTCCTTAATGTGACAATTTTTTTTACGACCACTTAGACTTTTCAAATCCTGTCCCCAATTTTTTTGTGTTTTCATATCCCAAGTACCAATAAAGTCACCAAGTTTCAGACCATTCCGATGAAGCTACGATTTTTAACATAAAAAACAAACAAAAAACAATTCGGGTCAGAAATAACTGAAGACCCCCAGAGGGTTAAATATGAATATTTTTCTTACACAAACGCATCGATTCGCTTCAGAAGGCCTTTATTAACACCCCAGAGCCGCGTGGAGCAGTTATATGATGGATAGATGCATTTTTTTATGGACTTCGAAAACAGAGCAACTATTACTGCATTTATAAAGCTTGGATTAGCCTGAACTTTTGTAATATAACTCAGATTTTACTCGTCTGAAAGAAGTCGTCACACACACCTCGGATGACTTGGGGGTGAGTAAATCATGGGCTAATGTTCATTTGTTGGTGAACTATCCCTTTAATGCAGTGAGTGATTGTATTGGGCGAGTGTGTGTTTGAGTCATTTCTCAGACGTCATGTTCAGTCACACACAGATGTTGTGTTCAGATATCATCTCTTCCTCAGAAACATCAGGCCTCTGTCCCGCTCCCGAAGGATTCATTTCCTCTAATCACGTTACTCCATCCCAACCGCTCGTGTGTTTTCTGTTGATTTGACAGTGTGTTTTGAGCGCGTGTGTTTCTCCTGCGATTGCTTCGTGTTTTATGGCGATGTTTCCCTCCAGCGTTCAGTGCTTCTCTCAGACTCACAGGTGCTTTCAGAAACACTTCAGAAACACTACAATCATGTCAAGACACGCATCACACACACATACACACACACACACACACACACACACACACACACACACACACACACACACACACACACACACACACACACACACACACACACACACACACACACACACACACACACACACACACACACACACACACACACACACACACACACACACACACACATCTTTTTCATTTTCTAAATGTGTAAACAGCTCTGTGTTACAATGACAGTATTTGATAATATCTCCATTTACTGCGAGTCAGTCATTTCAGTTGGATTTATTTATTGTTATTGATACTAGAGTTTTATTGGTAAATCTTATTTAACATAATGATGATCATTTTATTTATTATTTTATGCAGTTTATTTTTTTATTTTTTTAATTGCAGTTTATGAAATTTTTTGAACACTTGAACACAACATGTGTTTTTCTTCTTTTAATATATATATATATATATATATAATTATTATTTTTTAAATGGTAATATGTAATTTTTAATATCGAGTGGCTGTAATTTAATCATTAGTCGTTTAATAAATTTATATTTGTTATTGATAATATAGTTTTATTGGTAATTGCTATTTGACATGATATTAATAATATTTATGTATTTTTTAATCATTCCTTCCATTTATTAGTTTTTTTTGTTTATTTTATTGGTTTATTTATAGCGTCACACAACAGGAAGGCCAATTTCTTCTTTACATATGTTTTTTTTATAGATAGGTAATATGTAATTTTTAATATCTAGAGTTACTGTAATTTAATCATTAGTAGTCTGATAAATACATTTTTGTTATTGATAATATAGTTTTATTGGTAAATGAACATGATAATAATAATATTTTATTTGTTTATTTATGACGTTATTTTATGCTGTTGAATTATGACGTTTAATTGCTGTTTATTAATTCTGTCACACATTAGGAAGGCCGTTTTGAAAGAGTTCAACCACTGCTTTTTTTCTTTTGATAATGTGTTTTTTTAAAGGTAATGTGCATTTTTAATATGTAGAATTAAGTTTTTGTTAGTTTGATACATCTGTTTTTGTTAGTTTTATTGAGAAATGCTATTTAACATAAATAAACAAATAAACAACATTATTATTATGATAATGTCATTTACTTATGATGTTTTTTTATGCCGTTTATCATGATGTTTATTTTTAATATCTAAAATTACTATAAGTTTTGGGTAGTTTGATAAATCTGTTAATGATAATAGTTGTATTGGTAAATGCTATTCAACATAATAATGATAATAATGTTGTTTATTTATGTCATTTACTTATGCCGTTTATTCATGATGTGTGTTTTTTTTCTTTTGGTAATGTGCATTTTTAATATCTAGAATTAAGTTTTTGGTAGTTTGATAAATGTATTTTTGTTAATGATAATATAGTTTTATCATAATAAATGAATAAATGTCCAGTGTGTCAGAGCTGATCTGAGGTCAGTAAACGCTGCTCCGTCTGAAAGCACTGCGAGAACATTTGTCAAACATCTTCACAAACTAGTCATGTGACGCGTTCATAAACCTGTTGTCCAACCAAATACAACGTTTAATAATATGTTTTAACTCACTTCATATCGCCAGTCGAGCTGATGTGGCTTCTGATCACAGAATGTCAGTCAGCACTGAATACTTTATTATTATGAAAATACCCAAGAAGGCTTGAACTCAAATACATCATATCTTGTCGCAGTCGTGTGTTTATTATCTTCATGTTTAATCAGTCAAAGCGTTTCTATCTTCTCTTTATTCAGCTACAGCGCGAGCTTCACATCAGGGATTTCCTGAAAACAAACGATTACTTCTCTGGCGCAAATGTGGCGTTTCTGCTCGAGGGCGCCCTCTGGCCTCCAGGATGAATGACACTTTAGCGTAGAAAATAAGACAAATAAAACTTCTCTCTAAATAAATGTGTATGACAATCCATGTTTTTCTTCAATGTACAGGAGTTTTAATCCCCACAGTGGATGCATAAGAGGCTCATATTTCATATTAAAGACATAGACTTTAAGAAATTGATATCACAGATAAAAAGCACAGATTTGTATAATAATAATTGTTTACAATAAATCGACCTTTCTAATGATTTTTAGTCATAGGCTGTTAGTCAACAGGTTTTCTGTAAAATATAAATATTATTATTATTATTATACTGTTATATTTATTCTTAAATGCTCTATTTAGATTTTTTAATGAATGTTATTGTAATAGTAATATTTCTTATTTTTATTTAGCAATAATAATAATCATAATTATTATTATTAGTCACATTAATATATAAACACAAAATGTTATATGCACACTTTTCATTTGTAAAAAATAATTAAATATTACTAATAATCGCATTTTAAATGGCAATTTTAAGCAGAATAATGGCAATAAGAGGAGACTCTTGTGCTCTGTGTGATGGAGATGCTGGTTTTCTCCCAGCATGCTCTTGTTTGGACACACATGGCCTGATCGCGGCTCATGCGGGGACTCGAGTTGTTTTAGGTTTTTCTTTCTGGCTTTGAAGATGTTTGGCCCTAAACCCTAAAGAGAGCGCGGCTCCCTGATGTGGCGCTTCATCTGATCCGCCATATGAATGGGAGGTGAAGAGCGATCTACAGCTGCTGTGTTTGTTTGCTTACTGGGATGTTATCGCACTTGCTTTAGCCGCTTATCTTGTCCGCTTTTCAAAGAGTTGCTCCTCTCTACAAAACGACTCGACCTCTTTATTTTAAGAACTCGCTCCTTTGAGCTCATAGTTCTCGAGTTCCTCACACACACACACACACACACACACACACACACACACACACACACACACACACACACACACACACACACACACACACACACACACACACACACACACACACACACACACACACTAAGATGAGACTGATATCAGAGCTCATGATCATGCCTTTCTTTACAAGAGCAAATAAAGATCTCAGCCAAACCAGGGTTATTATTGGTAACTAAAACCAGTAAAAACATGTTTGTTCATAAACTACTATTAAAAAAATTAATACTTTTATTCTCGAAGGATGCATTAAATGGATCAAAAGTGACAGTAAAGACATTTATAATGTTACAAAAGATTTTAAAATGTTACAAAAGAACTTACTGTTCATCAAAGAATCATGAAAAATAAATGTTTTCCTCATTGATAATAATCATAACTGTGTGTTGAGCATCATATCCTCATAATAGAGTGATTAGTGAAGGGTCATGTGACACTGAAGACTGGAGGAATGATGATAAATTATAAACATAGAGAACGGTTTGTTTACATTAGAATAATATTTCACTATTTTTACTGTATTTTTGATCAAATAAATGCAGCCTTTGGTAAAATATTACCAACCCCAAACTTTTGAATGGAAGTCTATACATATAAAAAAACACAACAAATATAGAAATAACTTAAATATGTTAACGTATTTTATTTCAGTTAGTTGCCATGTCAACATTTCTCATTTTCGTGAGAATTTTTTTATTTATTTTGCCTTGTTTTTAATGCACTGTACGTAAAATAATGTCTTGCGACATAAAATGAGATGCACAGGACAGCGTCTGTCATTAACATTTATTATAATGGGTTTATGTAAAGATTGTTTTAAGTTTAATTCAATTAAAAGTTGTTTTTTTAAAGCCTAATAAATGTTGAGATTGTCAGATTTCAGTTATACTGTAATATAACGTCATTAATGTTTCATAGAGACATCAGTGGTACTGGCCTTCATTCATAAAAACATGACAATACAACACATATTTAAAATATACGGTCTAAAAAGTTGTTTAAACTGAAATTATTACTATATCAAAATATTAAAAACTCCTGTTTTTTAATTGCAATTAATCATGATTAATTACAGGAAAAAATGTGATTAATTAGTTGTTGTTTTTTTTGATCAATTGACAGCACTAATATTTTGTTGTGAGTAAATGTGATGTTTGTTACCTCAATAAATGTAAGGGCATTCCTATTTTATGTTTGATGTTCTATTATATGAACATTAAAAGCACACTCTTTTTACGACTAAAATAACAGTTAAGGGTAAAAAAAAAAACTGAATTCCCAAAAATTAAAATGGAAAAAACGGAATTTGGGAAAAATTTAAATGGATTTTATATGGCCCTACAATTCCGATCGCTGGCCGATCAATCGGTGCATCTCTATTTTAAACCTTTTTGTCATTCTATCAACATCGTTCACATACAGAGTGTTGTGTAATAAAGTGGCAATTTGGCCATTTCTAATTATTCTAATTATTATTAAATATTCCCCCCTCAATGTCTATGTTCGTTACGGCCCTTAATAAACAGAAACTCAAAATATGATGTAATCGGAACCACGTTAATTATCTAAGTTGATTTGACATGATAAAAAGTTGTGATAAATAATCAAACTTTTTGAGAATATGGATGAAAACGCCCCAAACATATGAAAGCAGGGCCTGTGGTGTTTGTTATTCTGGACTGTTCTGGGATCTGCCGGGTCACTGCTCGCCTTTCATATCACAGCTTACACGACGACGCTTTCATTTTCATGAGCCATTCCAGCAGGAGAAATCCAATTGAAAAGTTTCATCCGGAATATTCACTCTTCTCTCACACTCGCTGACCTTCCATCCCTCCATCTATATCTCTCTCTGTGTTCATACAGTCAAGCTTTGGTTCCAGCGGCCTTTCCGGAGTTATATCACGGCGGATTAGATACAGTTTCCCCTGACATTCTCTCCCAATATTTATAAATGTAGGGCATCTTATGGTGCTTGGACAAATCGAGGGCGCGTTGATGCCACGGTTATTACTTTTCAAAGGAGTGTTCCGGTTTATTTACAGTTTCCACTAAAATATGTTTGCTTTCAGTTTGTGAAGGGTCATGTGACTCTGAAGACTGGAGGAATGATGATAAATCACACTTTACTGTATATTCACAGAGAGAACAGCTGATCTACACTGGAGGAATATTACACTGTTTTACTGGAGTTATGATCACATAAATGAGCAGACTCTGAAAACACGTAATTATTCCACAATTTTGAACAGTAGTGTATGCACAAAATATGCATAATAATAAAAAACAACTTCGGCTCTTCGGTCATTTCTGACCCGAATTGTTTTAAATACAATTTTTTTTTTAAATCGTAGCTTCATCGGAATGGTCCAACATTTGGTGACTTTATTGGTACTTGGTATATGAACACCTGAAAAAAATTGGGGACAGGATTTGAAAAGTCTAAGTGGTCGTAAAAAAATAGTCACACTCAGGACCTTCTGGTCAAAAATGACCCCCATAGGAAATGAATGGGGAATTGGCAAAAATATGAAAATGTAGAGTTTTTTTGTGCATACAATCTACAAATCATCCAGGATGCAGAAAAAAGGACTGAACAGTGAAGGGGTGAATCTCTATATTCAGACAAAAACAGACAAAAAAACTCACATTGAAATGCAGCTTTAATAAAATAAAAAAAAATGTATATATATAATTTTTTTATTATATTCAATGGGGAAAAAATGGGTCATAGTTATTGCATACATATTAATTATAAATCATAAAATTATCTCAAAACACCAAAAAAAAAAAAAAATATATATATATATATTGATTTTACTGAAATCTTTTTTATCTTAATCCCGCCCTGCGAAGGTCCTGAGTGTGACCCATAAATGAAGAAGGGTTAAACACACTCGCTACTCGTGGATTTGATGGTTTTAGCTGGAGAAGCGATGCCAAAACCCAATTGGTTCCCCTCCAGATTTGTTTTTAATTTGATTTGTGCATAAACAATAAAGTAAGCATCATAATCCAAATTCACATGTGGATGTTCAGAAAAGCCTGTTTGGTGCTATGGCATAATATGATCCTGTGGAAACACTAGTGTCCTCTGTGGAAATGTATGAAATTAAATTTTAATCTCACTTCGTATAGTAGCAATTCGGGGGCCGTTTCTGATCAAGATCATGTTTGTGGGTGAAGGCGAGTGATTTCATTGCATCAGAGTGGATGAAGCACTAATTGCCTTGAGCGTGGTGTTGTAGTTTGCAGAGGTGATGGAGGTCAGGTGGTGTGACTGCTAAAGCACAAAACTCACAGGCAATTAAAAGACGCTCAGCAGCTCAGATGATTCAAGGTCAGACACACGTTTTTATTCTTGTTTTCAGTTCTGTGGAAATTCAGCAGGCCTGTTTTTTCTCCGAGGGGAAGGTGTGGTTGAGTTTTCTAGATGTGACCGTGATAACTGTGACCCAAATTACATCCCAGAGCACCAGCATCAAAGCATGGAGTCGGGCGTGAAGGTTCCCCAGCGTGACGGCATTCAGACGGGCGGAGCCCAACACACCACTGGGACAAACACACACCGTCTGTTGAGGGTCAATCTCCACCCCAGCTGAAAAGACAATATACAACGTTAAAGAACCCTTCAGTGGAGCTCTATTTAGAACTCTAGGGTTCATGACTCAATGGTAAAGAACCCTTCAGTGGAGCTCGATATAGAACTCTAGGGTTCATGACTCAATGTTAAAGAACCCTTCAATGGAGCTCTATATAGAACTCTAGGGTTCATGACTCGATGTTAAAGAACCCTTCAATGGAGCTCTATATAGAACTCTAGGGTTCATGACTCGATGTTAAAGAACCCTTCAATGGAGCTCTATTTAGAACTCTAGGGTTCATGACTCGATGTTAAAGAACCCTTCAATGGAGCTCTATATAGAACTCTAGGGTTCATGACTCGATGTTAAAGAACCCTTCAGTGGAGCTCTATATTGAACTCTAGGGTTCATGACTCAATGTTAAAGAACCCTTCAATGGAGCTCTATTTAGAACTCTAGGGTTCATGACTCAATGTTAAAGAACCCTTCAATGGAGCTCTATATAGAACTCTAGGGTTCATGACTCAATGGTAAAGAACCCTTCAGTGGAGCTCTATATAGAACTCTAGGGTTCATGACTCGATGTTAAAGAACCCTTCAGTGGAGCTCTATATAGAACTCTAGGGTTCATGACTCAATGCTAAAGAACCCTTCAATGGAGCTCTATATAGAACTCTAGGGTTCATGACTCGATGTTAAAGAACCCTTCAGTGGAGCTCTATATAGAACTCTAGGGTTCATGACTCAATGCTAAAGAACCCTTCAGTGGAGCTCTATATAGAACTCTAGGGCTCATGACTCGATGTTAAAGAACCCTTCAGTGGAGCTCTATATAGAACTCTAGGGTTCATGACTCAATGCTAAAGAACCCTTCAGTGGAGCTCTATATAGAACTCTAGGGTTCATGACTCGATGTTAAAGAACCCTTCAGTGGAGCTCTATATAGAACTCTAGGGTTCATGACTCGATGTTAAAGAACCCTTCAGTGGAGCTCTATATAGAACTCTAGGGTTCATGACTCGATGTTAAAGAACCCTTCAGTGGGGCTCTATATAGAACTCTAGGGTTCATGACTCGATGTTAAAGAACCCTTCAGTGGAGCTCTATATAGAACTCTAGGGTTCATGACTCAATGCTAAAGAACCCTTCAATGGAGCTCTATATAGAACTCTAGGGTTCATGACTCAATGCTAAAGAACCCTTCAGTGGAGCTCTATATAGAACTCTAGGGTTCATGACTCAATGGTAAAGAACCCTTCAGTGGAGCTCTATATAGAACTCTAGGGTTCATGACTCAATGCTAAAGAACCCTTCAGTGGAGCTCTATATAGAACTCTAGGGTTCATGACTCAATGTTAAAGAACCCTTCAATGGAGCTCTATATAGAACTCTAGGGTTCATGACTCAATGTTAAAGAACCCTTCAGTGGAGCTCTATATAGAACTCTAGGGTTCATGACTCAATGTTAAAGAACCCTTCAATGGAGCTCTATATAGAACTCTAGGGTTCATGACTCAATGTTAAAGAACCCTTCAGTGGAGCTCTATATAGAACTCTAGGGTTCATGACTCAATGTTAAAGAACCCTTCAATGAAGCTCTATATTGAACTCTAGGGTTCATTACTCAATGTTAAAGAACTCTTCAGTGGAGCGCTATATAGAACTCTAGGGTTCATGACTCGATTTTAAAGAACCCTTCAGTGGGGCTCTATATAGAACTCTAGGGTTCATGACTCAATGGTAAAGAACCCTTCAGTGGAGCTCTATATAGAACTCTAGGGTTCATGACTCAATGGTAAAGAACCCTTCAGTGGAGCTCTATATAGAACTCTAGGGTTCATGACTCGATGTTAAAGAACCCTTCAGTGGAGCTCTATATAGAACTCTAGGGTTCATGACTCAATGTTAAAGAACCCTTCAGTGGAGCTCTATATAGAACTCTAGGGTTCATGACTCAATGTTAAAGAACCCTTCAGTGAAGCTCTATATTGAACTCTAGGGTTCATTACTCAATGTTAAAGAACTCTTCAGTGGAGCGCTATATAGAACTCTAGGGTTCATGACTCGATTTTAAAGAACCCTTCAGTGGGGCTCTATATAGAACTCTAGGGTTCATGACTCAATGGTAAAGAACCCTTCAGTGGAGCTCTATATAGAACTCTAGGGTTCATGACTCAATGGTAAAGAACCCTTCAGTGGAGCTCTATATAGAACTCTAGGGTTCATGACTCAATGTTAAAGAACCCTTCAGTGGAGCTCTATATAGAACTCTAGGGTTCATGACTCAATGGTAAAGAACCCTTCAGTGGAGCTCTATATAGAACTCTAGGGTTCATGACTCAATGGTAAAGAACCCTTCAGTGGAGCTCTATATAGAACTCTAGGGTTCATGACTCGATGTTAAAGAACCCTTCAATGGAGCTCTATATAGAACTCTAGGGTTCATGACTCAATGGTAAAGAACCCTTCAATGGAGCTCTATATAGAACTCTAGGGTTCATGACTCAATGTTAAAGAACCCTTCAATGGAGCTCTATATAGAACTCTAGGGTTCATGACTCAATGTTAAAGAACCCTTCAATGGAGCTCTATATAGAACTCTAGGGTTCATGACTCAATGGTAAAGAACCCTTCAATGGAGCTCTATATAGAACTCTAGGGTTCATGACTCAATGTTAAAGAACCCTTCAATGGAGCTCTATATAGAACTCTAGGGTTCATGACTCAATGTTAAAGAACCCTTCAGTGGAGCTCTATATAGAACTCTAGGGTTCATGACTCAATGGTAAAGAACCCTTCAATGGAGCTCTATATAGAACTCTAGGGTTCATGACTCAATGTTAAAGAACCCTTCAGTGGAGCTCTATATAGAACTCTAGGGTTCATGACTCGATGTTAAAGAACCCTTCAATGGAGCTCTATATAGAACTCTAGGGTTCATGACTCAATGGTAAAGAACCCTTCAGTGGAGCTCTATATAGAACTCTAGGGTTCATGACTCAATGGTAAAGAACCCTTCAGTGGAGCTCTATATTGAACTCTAGGGTTCATGACTCAATGGTAAAGAACCCTTCAGTGGAGCTCTATATAGAACTCTAGGGTTCATGACTCAATGGTAAAGAACCCTTCAGTGGAGCTCTATATTGAACTCTAGGGTTCATGACTCAATGGTAAAGAACCCTTCAGTGGAGCTCTATATAGAACTCTAGGGTTCATGACTCAATGGTAAAGAACCCTTCAGTGGAGCTCTATATTGAACTCTAGGGTTCATGACTCAATGGTAAAGAACCCTTCAGTGGAGCTCTATATAGAACTCTAGGGTTCATGACTCAATGGTAAAGAACCCTTCAGTGGAGCTCTATATTGAACTCTAGGGTTCATGACTCAATGGTAAAGAACCCTTCAGTGGAGCTCTATATAGAACTCTAGGGTTCATGACTCAATGGTAAAGAACCCTTCAGTGGGGCTCTATTTAGAACTCCTGTAAGGATTTATAGCACTATTGGTCACTGTATGTTAAACTCTGGCAGTGAATCATGTAGTTGGTTTCATATCTTCATCTTCTGTTCCAGTGAAGTCCTGACAACTCAGCCTTAAAGGGAAAAGATATGGCTTATGTTTTATCGAACTGTCTTTGCAGTGAATGTTTATTGTTATATATAACTTGTTCAGACGTTACTAGAATGATCTGGACTGTTAACCTATCAGAAGCTGTAGACACAGTCAGATGTGAGAAGTGCCAGTGTTTCTGTATCTTTAGTTTCTCTACTCATATTCTATGGCCTTTGGAGTCTTCAATTAACTCCCATGCCAACTTATTATTCTAATAATGGGGTCTTAAAATGTCCTTAACCCTCTGGAGTCTGAGCTGGTTTGGGGCCCTTTAGAAGTTTTGACATGCTCTGACATTTGTGCATTTTTCAGTTGCTTATAAACACGTTAATGGCAAAAGTGTAATTACACTGTATTCAGCACAAACTGGGCTACCAGAATATGTGAGCAACATGTATGTACATGCTTCTATTTTTGAGAGAATAATGCATAATTAAAAAAAAATGTTTTAAAGTTAAGGCTTCAAAACACACAATAGATATGTGTTCACAAGACCTTTGACTAATGGGTGTATTTGCCTAGAGTTTTTGCTTCAAAATGATGTGAGAATCTTTGAGCCTGCTCATTCACATAATACAATATATTCATTTACATTTTGTAAAACACTTTTTCTTTACTCAGGCCTTATGTTAGTAGGCGTGAACGAGCCATGAATAATATGATCACTCCTAAGAAACAAAGACCTGCATAATAATGAGCTGCATAATAATGAGCTTCAGGCAGGCCTACTAGATTTTAGGTTTACTAGATAAGTACAGTAACAGAAAAACAAAGGTTTCTGTAAAGTGTTTTTTACTTAAAGCAAGCTAAATTATCTGCCAAAAAAAGAAACTAGATTTCAATCAGAAATGTTTTTGAAAGAACAGCTAAAAAAACAGTAATATTGTGACACTGAACCCAATTCAATATTCAATAAATACAAATAACCGAATAATTGGTAATGATGAATGTTATAAGTAAAATATTTGGGATTTAAAACAACATAACGCAATGCAATTATGATTTCAAATAGTATCTGGTGACTTTAGGTTGATTGGGACACTTTTTCCCAGTCATTTCAATGGCAAATATGTTCTGAATCATTTGATTTTGTAAACTATCATACACACAATACTCAAATATTGAATAAAAATGAATATAAAATGAATATAAATATCATTTCGAGCTTCAGTCAGAAACAGCGCTAAGGCTATTGTCTGCTATATTGGTATCAAATATACCAATATATTTATTATGCCAGTCTGTTATATTTTATATATCAGGTGAATTATACAAAAAGCAATGTTTTAGCCGGTAGTTTGCTGGCTTGAAGGAGGGCAGATGTGCTGCTTATACTGAGGGCTTTTATGTGAACTCTCTTCTGTCTCTTTTGTCCACTCGGGATCTGCCAATCTATGCGAGGCTTGTTGGCGCGAGGGCATTTTTTGTCATGTTTTTCCATTTCTCGAGTGCTGTTTGCCTCTTTTATTCTCTTTTATTTATCATTACTGCTGACGAATTGGATCTCGAAGCCTCTCCGTCTGATCTCAGGCCTGTTTTTGGGTCAAGGTCTGAAACGCTGGCCTGTGTGTCTGCGAGCGCTACATGACTGTCGGTGTTCTGGCACGAGGAATGCCCAAGTGTGTGTGTTTGGGTGCATGTGTGTGTGGCTGAGATAGTGATCATGCTCAGCAGGGCTGGTTCTGGTCCATGGCTAATTATTGAGCTGATAAACCTGCCCTGGGCTGCTCTGATAGCGGCTCTGTGCGCTTCCCTGTGTTGTTGTAATGCACTGTGTCACTATAATAGACACCAAATGTTAATGTCCTGCTCTCGTTTTTAAAGTGTGTGTTCATTTTTGTTAAAGATGGCCAATAAGCCTTCACAAGAGGCTCTGTTACAGTGATTTCGCTAAGGTTGTGTGGCTCAGGGTAAATCACTGCTAGCGTATTGCTTTAATAAAGTGGCAGCAGCAGCAATATGATAACACACCAATGTTCAATTAATAATCAGTGGGTTTCACTGAGTCAAATATCAGTATTATCAGATATCAGTATTATCAGATATCAGTATTATCAAATATCAGTATTATCAGATATCAGTATTATCAGATATCAGTATTATCAAATATCAGTATTATCAGATATCAGTATTATCAGATATCAGTATTATCAGATATCAGTATTATCAGATATCAGTATTATCAGATATCAGTATTATCAAATATCAGTATTATCAGATATCAGTATTATCAAATATCAGTATTATCAAATATCAGTTATCAGATATCAGTATTATCAGATATCAGTATTATCAGATATCAGTATTATCAGATATCAGTATTATCAAATATCAGTATTATCAAATATCAGTTATCAGATATCAGTATTATCAGATATCAGTATTATCAAATATCAGTATTATCAAATATCAGTATTATCAGATATCAGTATTATCAGATATCAGTATTATCAAATATCAGTATTATCAGATATCAGTATTATCAGATATCAGTATTATCAGATATCAGTATTATCAAATATCAGTATTATCAGATATCAGTATTATCAGATATCAGTATTATCAGATATCAGTATTATCAAATATCAGTATTATCAAATATCAGTATTATCAAATATCAGTATTATCAGATATCAGTATTATCAGATATCAGTATTATCAGATATCAGTATTATCAAATATCAGTATTATCAGATATCAGTATTATCAAATATCAGTATTATCAAATATCAGTATTATCAGATATCAGTATTATCAGATATCAGTATTATCAGATATCAGTATTATCAGATATCAGTATTATCAAATATCAGTATTATCAGATATCAGTATTATCAAATATCAGTATTATCAAATATCAGTATTATCAGATATCAGTATTATCAAATATCAGTATTATCAGATATCAGTATTATCAAATATCAGTATTATCAAATATCAGTATTATCAGATATCAGTATTATCAGATATCAGTATTATCAGATATCAGTATTATCAAATATCAGTATTATCAGATATCAGTATTATCAAATATCAGTATTATCAAATATCAGTATTATCAAATATCAGTATTATCAAATATCAGTTATCAGATATCAGTATTATCAGATATCAGTATTATCAGATATCAGTATTATCAAATATCAGTATTATCAAATATCAGTTATCAGATATCAGTATTATCAGATATCAGTATTATCAGATATCAGTATTATCAGATATCAGTATTATCAAATATCAGTATTATCAGATATCAGTATTATCAGATATCAGTATTATCAGATATCAGTATTATCAGATATCAGTATTATCAGATATCAGTATTATCAAATATCAGTATTATCAAATATCAGTATTATCAGATATCAGTATTATCAAATATCAGTATTATCAAATATCAGTATTATCAAATATCAGTATTATCAAATATCAGTATTATCAAATATCAGTATTATCAAATATCAGTTATCAGATATCAGTATTATCAGATATCAGTATTATCAGATATCAGTATTATCAGATATCAGTATTATCAGATATCAGTATTATCAAATATCAGTATTATCAAATATCAGTATTATCAGATATCAGTATTATCAGATATCAGTATTATCAGATATCAGTATTATCAGATATCAGTATTATCAAATATCAGTATTATCAAATATCAGTTATCAGATATCAGTATTATCAGATATCAGTATTATCAAATATCAGTATTATCAAATATCAGTATTATCAAATATCAGTATTATCAAATATCAGTATTATCAAATATCAGTATTATCAAATATCAGTATTATCAAATATCAGTATTATCAAATATCAGTATTATCAGATATCAGTATTATCAGATATCAGTATTATCAGATATCAGTATTATCAAATATCAGTATTATCAGATATCAGTATTATCAGATATCAGTATTATCAGATATCAGTATTATCAAATATCTATCAAATATCAGTATTATCAGATATCAGTATTATCAGATATCAGTATTATCAAATATCAGTATTATCAAATATCAGTATTATCAAATATCAGTATTATCAAATATCAGTATTATCAAATATCAGTATTATCTTTACTAAATTATTAAAGAATACATAACACACACAGTCTGGTGTTAGTCTTGAGTATCTATAGAGTAGTGTTGATCCTTCATATCTCCCAAGAGTCTTTAGTTTATCATATTTATAAAAGACAGACACACTGAACCGATTCTTTCTGAACACAGCCGAGCTCACACACACACACACACGCATGCACGCACGCACGCACGCACGCACACTCACTCGCACACACACTCACACGCACACACACTCACTCGCACACACACTCACTCGCACGCACACACACATACACACACTCACTCGCACGCACACACACATACACTCACTCGCACGCACGCACGCACGCACACACACACTTACTCGTACACACACTCGCACGCACGCACACACACACACGCTCGCACACACACACGCACGCACGCACACACACACACGCACGCACACACACACACTCACTCGCACACACACACTCACACGCACACACACTCACTCGCACGCACACACACACACACACACACACACACACACACACACATACACACACTCACTCGCACACACTCACTCACTCACTCTCTCTCTCTCACGCGCGCACGACGCACACACACACACACACACACATACACACATACACACTCACTCACTCTTGCACGCGCACGCACACACACACTCGCACACTCACTCACTCTCTCTCTCTCATTCTCACACACACACACACACACACACTTCTTTAATGACATTGTTGATCTCATGTCTAAAAACACGGCTCCCGTAACCCGAACAAAGCTTGTTGATGTGAGTGTGTGTGTGTGTGTGCTCATCCGAGAGAAGTGCCCATATAAGGAGTTCCGCCCTTTATGATGTCATACGCCCTGTATGACAAAAATTTTCCGAAACTAGTGTGAATCCTGAAGGAGTGTGTTTGGCACAGAAATACTCCATCGCACGTCCAACTCGTGTTTTGAAACTCTGTTCATCATGAGAATCAACTCTTGAACAGTGTGAATGCAGGAAATGGCTTTAGACCGGCCCTTTAATTAACACCTTAAAAATGACCTGAACTTCCTGTGATTGTGGTCAGTTCGTCCCACCCGTGTGCAGTGGCCCAGTCTGAGGGACGGGTCAAGCCCAGGGTCCGGCTCCTCCTCAGTTAGCAGGTGATTAGGGGCCGGTGTGATTTAGGACCTACGTGTGATGAAACACAGCCACACTCTCTACCCAGAAGCCCCTGGGGCTCCATGTG
>NC_137118.1:47130892-47148392 GCF_949357685.1 Gobio gobio | reverse complement strand
CACGGACATCATTAGGACTCCAGGTTTTGATGCCGAGATCTTGTGTCTGACACACTTCTTTCACACAAACCCTGGGTAACAATCACTCGTGGGACGCGAGGCAGGAAGATCTTGAACATGAGACGTGTGCGGTTACGAAGCGCTTCAGGAGGCGGCTTTCAACCGTCTGGTTTGTGTTTCTGCCTGTAAATCTCTGCGCGCCAGCTTTGCTCTCGCTCTGTGGAGTTCAGCGTCTCTGGGCTCGTTTTATCATGCTTTGCTCTTTACTTTAGCGCCGCTGTTTCCTGTGATGATGACATTCAGAGAGTCTGGAACCTCTAGAACTCTGTTTCAATCGAAACAGCTACTGTACGTTCACAGGGAAAAATAGTATATATGTATTGTATATACACTGAACAAAATAATAAATGCAAAAGTTTTGTTTTTGCCCCCATTTTTCAGATATCTAAGACTTTTTGATGTACACAAAAGGCCTATTCCTCTCAAATATTGTTCACAAATGTGTCGAAATCTGTGTTAGTGAGCACTTTTTCCATCCACCTCACAGGTGTGGCCCAGCCTAAAGCACACCTGTGCAATAATGCACTGATAATGTGAGCTGGATGGATCATCTCGGCAAAGGAGAAGTGCTCACTAATGGTGCGTTCCAGACGCGAATGAAGCGTTTCGCGCGATGTCAATGCAAAGACGCGATTTAGAATTAATTTGCCAATGACGTGGCACGAATTGAGTGTTTGACGCGTGAAAATCTGAACTTTGACGGATATTTCGCGCCGCGATAACCAATCAGGAGCTTGCTCTAGTAGTGACAACAATGAGGAGAAAATCTGTATATTAATATCTGGTTTAGCCAATATGATTATCACTGTGATAACATTAAATGACATGAAACACAACCCAGTCTCTTTTTGTTAAATGCAAGTTTATGTTTGATCAATAATACAAAAGTATAAGTAAAAGGTATAATAAGCTATACATGAAATAAAGCAAACAATTCAGTCAAACATTCAAAGTCAGTGCTAGTCGGCTACAACGCTAACGTAAAGTTAAATAGCCTAAAAATAAAAAAGTAATGAAACTTCTCTTATGCCCTCAGTCTAAACGATTTGCAAACAAAATAAACTCGCACTCACAACGACTCCGCACAGTATATCTCTCTCAGCAATCTTTGCGCTAAACCACGCCCCCTCCGCCACATAATCTAACACTCATTTCAAATGCAAAGATGTCAGCCAATCACAGCAGTGGGCGTTCCACTGAAGTCTCACAGCAGACACGCCCCTTCAAACAGAGCATTCAAGCCAGAGGTATAGAAAAAATGTCTTTTATTTCTAAATTATGACATTTTATGATGTAAGAACCATACTAACAATATAAGTACACCTCAGGAAACATTACAAAATAATAAAAAAAGATCATGCCATGTGACCTTTAAAGGGTTAGTTCACCCAAAAATGTAAATTCTGTCATTAATGACTGACCCTCATGTGGTTGGACACCCGTCAGACCTCCGTTCATCTTCAGACACAAATGAAGATATTTTAGTGTAAATCTGATGCTCTGAAAGGCCTCCATTGGCTCAATGCACTTTACACTCTCAAGACCCTTAAAAGACACTAAAGACTAAAGTTACAAAGTCCATCTCACTACAGTGGCTCTACAATAACTTTATGAATCAGCGAGAATAGTTTTTGTGCGCAAAACCACCCTAAATAACGACTTATATAGTGATGACGATTTCAAAACACGGCCTCATCAAGCTTCGAAGCGTTATGAATCAGTGAGTCGATTCAGCGGTTCAGAGCGTTATGAATCAGTGAGTCGATTCAGCGGTTCAGAGCGTTATGAATCAGTGAGTCGATTCAGCGGTTCAGAGCGTTATGAATCAGTGAGTCAAATCATGATTCGGAACGCGTGTCAAACCGCCAAACTGCTGAAATTTGGCGATCCAAACCGCTGAATCGACTCACTGATTCATAACGCTCTGAACCGCTGAATCGACTCACTGATTCATAACTCTCTGAACCGCTGAATCGACTCACTGATTCATAACGCTCTGAACCGCTGAATTTACTCACTGATTCATAACGCTCTGAACCGCTGAATCGACTCACTGATTCATAACGCTCTGAACCGCTGAATTTACTCACTGATTCATAACGCTCTGAACCGCTGAATCGACTCACTGATTCATAACGCTCTGAACCGCTGAATTTACTCACTGATTCATAACGCTCTGAACCGCTGAATCGACTCACTGATTCATAACGCTCTGAACCGCTGAATTTACTCACTGATTCATAAAGCTTCGAAGCTTCATGAGGCCGTGTTTTGAAATCGTCATCACTATATAAGTCGTTATTTAGGGTTTTTTTGCGCACAAAAACTATTCTCGTCACTCCATAAAGTGTAGGAGTTCAGCCGCTCTGAGATGTGGAAGCAGCCGCTGCTCTGTTTGAGGATCGCTGGGATGCTGGGAATGATCTGGGATGCTGGGAATGATCTGGACGATGCTGGTGTGTGTGTCTGTGGGGATTTAATATCCAGAGAGTGTGATTGCTACCTGTGCGCTAGCGGCGACAACTCAATTTCCCTTTTTTGGCGGCTGAATGCAGCCAATCAAAGCAGCCGTGTCGTCTGTAATGGCTCCAGAGCCCTCGGGGTGTTTGATTCTCTCAGACACACTGACCATTGTGATGACACACACACACACACACACACACACACACACACACACACACACACACACACACACACACACACACACACACAATAACATCTTACAGACATGCAAATTCATTTGAATGGAAATAAAATCTTCATCTGTGTATTGGGTTTAGCTTTAGCTCAGGCAAACTGATTTTCATTCGTCCTGTCCACAGTTTTCTGAGCGGCGACAGTGACGAGGTTCACACTGAGCCAGAGCTGATCTCTACACCTCTATTCTCTCTCTCACTGGATAGCGAAGCATATCTGTCTGTCGTTTGTTCCATCCATCCTTCCCTCAAACAGTCTATCTATCCATCCATCCATCTATCCATCCTTCCTTCAAGCAATCTATCTATCCTTCCATCCATCCATTAACCATCCATCCATCGAGTAGTCTATTCATTCTTCCATCCACCTATCCATCCTTCCTTCAAGCAATCTATCTATCCAGGCATCCATCCATCGAGCAGTCCATCTATCCATCTATCCATCCTTCCTTCAAGTAGTCCATCTATCCATCCATCCATCCATCCATCCATCTATCCATCCTTCCTTCCTTCAAGCAGTCCATCTATCCTTCCATCCATCCTTCCTTTGAGCAGTCCATCATCCATCTATCAATCCATCCTTCCTTCAAGCAGTCTGTCTATCCTTCCATCCATCCCTCCTTCAAGCAGTCCATCAATCCATCCATCCATCTATCCATTTATCCATCCATCATCCATCTGTCCATCCTTCTTTCAAGCAGTCCATCCATCCATCCATCCATCCATCCATCCATCCATCCATCCATCCATCCATCTATCCATCCTTCCTTCAAGCAGTCCATCCATCTATCCATCCTTCCTTCAAGCAGTCCATCCATCCATCTATCCATCCTTCCTTAAAGCAGTCCATCTATCCATCCATCTATCCTTCCATCATCAATCCTTCCTTCAAGCAATCTATCTATCCTTCCATCCATCCATTGAGTAGTCTATTCATAATTCCATCCATCTATCCATCCTTCCTTCCTTCAAGCAGTCTATCTATCCTTCCATCCATCCTTCCTTCAAGCAGTCTATCTATCTTTCCATCCATCCATCAACCATCCATCCATCCATCGAGTAGTCTATCATCCATCCATCTATCCATCCATCCTTCCTTCAAGCAGTCTATCTATCCTTCCATCCATCCTTCCTTCAAGCAGTCTATCTATCTTTCCATCCATCCATCGAGTAGTCTATCATCCATCCATCTATCCATCCATCCTTCCTTCAAGCAGTCTATCTATCCTTCCATCCATCCTTCCTTCAAGCAGTCTATCTATCTTTCCATCCATCCATCAACCATCCATCCATCCATCGAGTAGTCTATTCATTCTTCCATCCATCTATCCATCCTTCCTTCAAGCAGTCTATCTATCCTTCCATCCATCCCTCCTTCAAGCAGTCCATCCATCCATCCATCTATCCATTTATCCATCCATCTGTCCATCCTTCCTTCAAGCAGTCCATCCATCCATCATCTATCCATTTATCCATCCATCCATCCATCCATCCATCCATCCATCCATCCATCTGTCCATCCTTCCTTCAAGCAGTCCATCCATCCATCCATCCATCCTTCCTTTGAGCAGTCCATCATCCATCTATCAATCCATCCTTCCTTCAAGCAGTCTATCTATCCTTCCATCCATCCCTCCTTCAAGCAGTCCATCCATCCATCCATCTATCCATTTATCCATCCATCCATCCATCTGTCCATCCTTCCTTCAAGCAGTCCATCCATCCCTCCAGTTTTAGTTTCTTATTTAGAGTATTATTTTTGATAAAAAAACAATACATTTTCATATTTATAAAAATTCCATTAAAAGTTCACCCAGAAATAATTTCCTCACCCTCATGACCCCTGAAGCCTAAAAAATTAATACATTCGGTTGAATCAAATCAAATATTCTGTTTTTGTTTTGTCCATTTGATGCTTCTCATTTAACACAATAATGACTTTAAATGATCGTTTGGGGTCAGCTGAATTTAATGTGTGATTACATCGTGTAATAAATCACTTGACAGCCATAAAAATATATTTTTTTATAAAGTTACTAATAATTTTATTGTTTATGATAATTTTATTTATTATTAAAATAATTTATTTACTTCTATTTGACATCATTTGATCAAAAAAACGACTTGCAGTTAATTATTACTGTATAAACAAACCCTTCAGTGCCATTAGTGCACACTTTCACAGCTGTGGTAGTCGTTCCGCTGCAGAAAGAGTGTGTGTGGTTCTCTCAGCGCTGTCTCTGCTCTCAGAAAGTGTGTGTGTGGTTCTCCCAGCGCTGTCTCTGCTCTCAGAAAGAGTGTGTGTGGTTCTCTCAGCGCTGTCTCTGCTCTCAGAAAGAGTGTGTGTGGTTCTCTCAGCGCTGTCTCTGCTCTCAGAAAGTGTGTGTGTGGTTCTCCCAGCGCTGTCTCTGCTCTCAGAAAGAGTGTGTGTGGTTCTCTCAGCGCTGTTTCTGCTCTCAGAAAGAGTGTGTGTGGTTCTCTCAGCGCTGTCTCTGCTCTCAGAAAGAGTGTGTGTGGTTCTCTCAGCGCTGTCTCTGCTCTCAGAAAGAGTGTGTGTGGTTCTCTCAGCGCTGTCTCTGCTCTCAGAAAGAGTGTGTGTGGTTCTCTCAGCGCTGTCTCTGCTCTCAGAAAGAGTGTGTGTGGTTCTCTCAGCGCTGTCTGTGCTCTCAGAAAGAGTGTGTGTGGTTCTCTCAGCGCTGTCTGTGCTCTCAGAAAGAGTGTGTGTGGTTCTCTCAGCGCTGTCTCTGCTCTCAGAAAGAGTGTGTGTGGTTCTCTCAGCGCTGTCTCTGCTCTCAGAAAGAGTGTGTGTGGTTCTCCCAGCGCTGTCTCTGCTCTCAGAAAGAGTGTGTGTGGTTCTCTCAGCGCTGTCTCTGCTCTCAGAAAGAGTGTGTGTGGTTCTCTCAGCGCTGTCTCTGCTCTCAGAAAGAGTGTGTGTGGTTCTCTCAGCGCTGTCTCTGCTCTCAGAAAGAGTGTGTGTGGTTCTCTCAGCGCTGTCTCTGCTCTCAGAAAGAGTGTGTGTGGTTCTCTCAGCGCTGTCTCTGCTCTCAGAAAGAGTGTGTGTGGTTCTCTCAGCGCTGTCTCTGATCTCAGAGAGAGTGTGTGTGGTTCTCTCAGCGCTGTCTCTGCTCTCAGAGAGAGTGTGTGTGGTTCTCTCAGCGCTGTCTCTGCTCTCAGAAAGAGTGTGTGTGGTTCTCTCAGCGCTGTCTCTGCTCTCAGAAAGAGTGTGTGTGGTTCTCTCAGTGCTGTCTCTGCTCTCAGAAAGAGTGTGTGTGGTTCTCTCAGCGCTGTCTCTGCTCTCAGAAAGAGTGTGTGTGGTTCTCTCAGCGCTGTCTCTGCTCTCAGAAAGAGTGTGTGTGGTTCTCTCAGCGCTGTTTCTGCTCTCAGAAAGAGTGTGTGTGGTTCTCTCAGCGCTGTCTCTGCTCTCAGAAAGAGTGTGTGTGGTTCTCTCAGCGCTGTCTCTGCTCTCAGAAAGAGTGTGTGTGGTTCTCTCAGCGCTGTCTCTGCTCTCAGAAAGAGTGTGTGTGGTTCTCTCAGCGCTGTTTCTGCTCTCAGAAAGAGTGTGTGTTGTTCTCTCAGCGCTGTTTCTGCTCTCAGAAAGAGTGTGTGTGGTTCTCTCAGCGCTGTCTCTGCTCTCAGAAAGAGTGTGTGTGGTTCTCTCAGCGCTGTCTCTGCTCTCAGAAAGAGTGTGTGTGGTTCTCTCAGCGCTGTCTCTGCTCTCAGAAAGAGTGTGTGTTGTTCTCTCAGCGCTGTTTCTGCTCTCAGAAAGAGTGTGTGTGGTTCTCTCAGCGCTGTCTCTGCTCTCAGAAAGAGTGTGTGTGGTTCTCTCAGCGCTGTCTCTGCTCTCAGAAAGAGTGTGTGTGGTTCTCTCAGCGCTGTCTCTGCTCTCAGAAAGAGTGTGTGTGGTTCTCTCAGCGCTGTTTCTGCTCTCAGAAAGAGTGTGTGTGGTTCTCTCAGCGCTGTCTCTGCTCTCAGAAAGAGTGTGTGTTGTTCTCTCAGCGCTGTTTCTGCTCTCAGAAAGAGTGTGTGTGGTTCTCTCAGCGCTGTCTCTGCTCTCAGAAAGAGTGTGTGTGGTTCTCTCAGCGCTGTCTCTGCTCTCAGAAAGAGTGTGTGTGGTTCTCTCAGCGCTGTCTCTGCTCTCAGAAAGAGTGTGTGTGGTTCTCTCAGCGCTGTTTCTGCTCTCAGAAAGAGTGTGTGTGGTTCTCTCAGCGCTGTCTCTGCTCTCAGAAAGAGTGTGTGTGGTTCTCTCAGCGCTGTCTCTGCTCTCAGAAAGAGTGTGTGTGGTTCTCTCAGCGCTGTCTCTGCTCTCAGAAAGAGTGTGTGTTGTTCTCTCAGCGCTGTTTCTGCTCTCAGAAAGAGTGTGTGTGGTTCTCTCAGCGCTGTCTCTGCTCTCAGAAAGAGTGTGTGTGGTTCTCTCAGCGCTGTCTCTGCTCTCAGAAAGAGTGTGTGTGGTTCTCTCAGCGCTGTCTCTGCTCTCAGAAAGAGTGTGTGTGTGGTTCTCTCAGCGCTGTCTCTGCTCTCAGAAAGAGTGTGTGTGGTTCTCTCAGCGCTGTCTCTGCTCTCAGAGAGAGTGTGTGTGGTTCTCTCAGCGCTGTCTCTGCTCTCAGAAAGAGTGTGTGTTGTTCTCTCAGCGCTGTCTCTGCTCTCAGAAAGAGTGTGTGTGGTTCTCTCAGCGCTGTCTCTGCTCTCAGAAAGAGTGTGTGTGGTTCTCTCAGCGCTGTCTCTGCTCTCAGAAAGAGTGTGTGTGGTTCTCTCAGCGCTGTCTCTGCTCTCAGAAAGAGTGTGTGTGGTTCTCTCAGCGCTGTCTCTGCTCTCAGAGAGAGTGTGTGTGGTTCTCTCAGCGCTGTCTCTGCTCTCAGAGAGAGTGTGTGTGGTTCTCTCAGCGCTGTCTGTGCTCTCAGAAAGAGTGTGTGTGGTTCTCTCAGCGCTGTCTCTGATCTCAGAAAGAGTGTGTGTGGTTCTCTCAGCGCTGTCTCTGCTCTCAGAAAGAGTGTGTGTGGTTCTCTCAGCGCTGTCTCTGCTCTCAGAAAGAGTGTGTGTGGTTCTCTCAGCGCTGTCTCTGATCTCAGAAAGAGTGTGTGTGGTTCTCTCAGCGCTGTCTCTGCTCTCAGAGAGAGTGTGTGTGGTTCTCTCAGCGCTGTCTCTGCTCTCAGAAAGAGTGTGTGTGGTTCTCTCAGCGCTGTCTCTGCTCTCAGAAAGAGTGTGTGTGGTTCTCTCAGCGCTGTCTCTGCTCTCAGAAAGAGTGTGTGTGGTTCTCTCAGCGCTGTCTCTGCTCTCAGAAAGAGTGTGTGTGGTTCTCTCAGCGCTGTCTCTGCTCTCAGAAAGAGTGTGTGTGGTTCTCTCAGTGCTGTCTCTGCTCTCAGAAAGAGTGTGTGTGGTTCTCTCAGCGCTGTCTCTGCTCTCAGAAAGAGTGTGTGTGGTTCTCTCAGCGCTGTCTCTGCTCTCTAATTTCCCTGATTGACAGAAAAGAGCTTCAGATAGAGGCTGGTTGGGCTGGTCAATAGCTATTTGAGCTGACGGAAACTTGATCTGATGGTCACAGTCTCTCTCTCTCTCTCTCTCTCTCTCTTCTCTCTTGTTATCGGTCTCTCTCGCTCTGCTTTGCGCTGTGTGTTTGGTCAGAGAGGCAGATTAACAGACATTTTATGCCGGGCTCAAGCAGAGATGTGTAGTTATCTGTGCCAGCCACTCGGCTCCAGCCTGCTGTCCCCAAAATAAAGAAAGAAAGCCTCAGCAGATCATTAGCTCGCTGAGAATGGATTCCTCTGGAAGGCAATGGAGTCGCTTTGAGGAGAAACACCTCCTCAAGTGTTCTCCTATTGATCCGGCCTCTTAAACACTCATCCACGCCTCTGAACTCACATTACTGATGGGCTTTTCAGGATCGCATCTATTTATAGCGTCTGAATTATTTCGATGGGTGTGGGCCAGTTTTAATTCCGGCCGTTCGTTTGGCGTGAGCTATTGCACTTAGGAATGACACGGGTGGAAGCAAGATGGACGGCAGGCGATTTGTTTCCTCCGATCCGTGTGTGTTTTTCAGCCGCCGTGTTTAATTATGCCACGAGTAAATATGCTCCAATCTCAGCGTCAATCTCACTTAAATACAGCGGTTTCTCCAAATATAAGGCTTAAATATCAGGGGTCGACACATTTGTGACTAAAAATAGACACGTGAACTGTATTTAGAGTGAGTGTGCAAATAAAAAGGTTTAATTTAACCCCTGCGCGTTGATCAAATTCACTACCCTTTCGTTATGTAAATTAAACTGCTGTAAAAATGTATCAGATAAATCTTTTTTTTGCATAAATCTATTAATCAACCTCAGTCCTGATCAAAACTTCTAAATGTTTAAACTCTTTAATTGCCAAATTCATAAATGATGTCACTGATTTTGGGGAAAAAACACACACAAAATGACTTATTTTCAATATAAAATGTGATTGTGGACTGTTTTTTTTTACCTTTTATCACAGTCTTGGACATGTCAAAGATTGGCTTTGATACTTTGTTCAATAACACACATTTATGACACGCTATTGATTATGAACTAATGCTGATGAATAATGACAGTGTTTACTTTACCATGTTTATATAGTAATATGTTTTAGACGGTTAATAACGCATATTTATCTCCTCATCTGAACTTGAATGAGCTCCTGCAACTGCAATAGAGACGCAGACATTTCAAAATAAGAGTCCTGGTGTATTTCCAGCTTGTTTATCATTAAAAGTCACGCATTATATATTCGTTTTTGCTTACACAATAAACTGTATTTAATTTCATTCCCATTTAATTCATAGTCAGGAGGAAAGACCAGTATTTGACACATATTCAGTAAAGTATAATAGTTAACAAAAATCATTCAAAAACCTTCTTGAATTTAAATAAATAAATAAACAAACTTATTTGAAGCTTTAGCTTAACCTGATATGGCCTACTAACTAAAGCAGAAATACAAAGTTATAAAAACCAAATAGATGTTTTTAAAAAAGTGAATTGAGCTCTTTCGTGTATTTTTAAAGTCAAAAACAAAATGTCAGTTCAAGTGTCAGTCGGATATGTAAAGCTTAAATGCTTAATGTATTACAATTGAACTAAACTCATTAGATTTTAGGAGACTAAAAACAGACTAAAACTAAAAACAATTCATGCGACTAAAATATGAGTAAAACTAAATGGCATTTTAGTCAAAAGACTAGGACTAAAACTAATTCAAAATTAGCTGTCAAAATTAACACTGGTGTGTGTGTGTGTGTGTGTGTGTGTGTGTGTGTGTGTGTGTGTGTGTGTGTGTGTGTGTGTGTGTGTGTGTGTGTGTGTGTGTGTGTGTGTGTGTGTGTGTGTGTGTGTGTGTGTGTGTGTGTGTGTGTGTGTGTGTGTGTATAACTTCCGAGTACTTTTAATAATTTATATTTGGTATTTTTATAATAATGATCTATTCTGTTTTTATTAAATTAATTTGTATGTATGTATATATATATATATATATATATATATATATATATATATATATATATATATATATATATATATATATATATATATATATATATATATATATATATATATATTACATTTAATATAATATAATATAAATAAATGTAGTTATAGTTATATTTATTATAATTTAAAAAAAAATATCTTTATAATATATATTTATACTTTTTATAGTACATATTTTATAATTATGTTTAATATATATTTCTAATTGTTGTACAATTAATTTAAACATTTTTAATTAATTATAATTTAAGTAATTATAATAAAAAAATAATATTTTTAATGTTTTAATAATAATATATATTTTTGTTGTTTTTATAATTATGATCTATTCTGTTTTTATTAACTTATTTGCATATATATTACAATTTAATATAATTACATTTAGTTATAGTTTATATTTATTGTAATATATTTTTTATTTGGAGTTTTCTTTATATATTATATATATTCTTTTATAATAATTATTTTATAATTATTTATTATTAAAGTTATTATAATGAAAATAAAATGTGTTTTTTATTGTTTTAATAATAATCAATATTTGTTATTTTTTATAATTACGATCTATTCTGTTTTATGAACTTAATTTGTATATATATTACATTTAATAGAATATAATTAAATTCAGTTATTTATCGTAATAATTATTTTAATACATATTTATAATTATTTAAATTAGGTATAATTAAAGTAATTATAATTAACGTTTTTTAATGTTTTAATAACAATTTATGTTTGTTATTTTTATAATTATGATCTGTTTGTTTTAATTAAAACTTTTTGTTTTAATTTGTTCTTTTAAAAGTGATTGAGTGAAAGGGAAAATATAAAAAATGCTGAAATCAATTAGAGTAGTGATTTTATTATTCATTTATCATTTGTTTCATATACATGCATATTTCATTATGAAATCCTATTGATTAAAGTAACCCCTAATCATATAGCATGACGTTAGCGTGTTGCGTGTGTGATGTTGAGTGTCTGCAGATGAAGGAACAGCATTAGCATTAGCATTAGCATTAGTGTGTAGAGGAGAAGAGCAGCTCATTTGCATAAGGATTACTGTGGCTTTATGGCTCAGGCTTCTGCCGCTGGCGGTGCAACCCAATCAGAACCTGTGCCCGAAAACCACCTCTGGGGCCGGTTGGGCTCCGGCTCACACACACACACACACACACACGCTCTGACCAGTTCAGCGCACCGCGAGGAGCCATTCCAGCGTGTGTGTGTGTGACAGCTGCGTCGACGTCTCCTCTTACACACTCGTCCATGTTTCTGATGTTTCTGACTCCTTCAGCGAAGCATCTCTGTGTCCCTGTGATAATGACGAGGATGAAGACATGGAGGAGGAAGACATGGAGGAGGAAGACATGGAGGATGAAGACATGTAGGAGGAAGACATGGAGGAGGAAGACACGGAGGAGGAAGACATGGAGGAGGAAGACATGGAGGAGGAAGACATGGAGGAGGAAGACATGGAGGATGAAGACATGTAGGAGGAAGACATGGAGGAGGAAGACATGGAGGAGGAAGACACGGAGGAGGAAGACATGGAGGAGGAAGACATGGAGGAGGAAGACATGGAGGATGAAGACATGGAGGAGGAAGACACGGAGGAGGAAGACATGGAGGAGGAAGACATGGAGGAGGAAGACATGGAGGAGGAAGACATGGAGGAGGAAGACATGGAGGAGGAAGACATGGAGGAGGAAGACATGGAGGAGGAACACATGGAGGAGGAAGACATGGAGGAGGAAGACATGGAGGAGGAAGACATGGAGGAGGAAGACATGGAGGAGGAAGACACGGAGGAGGAAGACACGGAGGATGAAGACATGGAGGTGGAAGACATGGAGGAGGAAGACATGGAGGAGGAAGACACGGAGGAGGAAGACATGGAGGAGGAAGACATGGAGGAGGAAGACATGGAGGAGGAACACATGGAGGAGGAAGACATGGAGGAGGAAGACATGGAGGAGGAAGACATGGAGGAGGAAGACATGGAGGAGGAAGACACGGAGGAGGAAGACACGGAGGAGGAAGACATGGAGGAGGAAGACATGGAGGAGGAAGACATGGAGGAGGAAGACATGGAGGAGGAAGACATGGAGGAGGAAGACATGGAGGAGGAAGACATGGAGGAGGAAGACATGGAGGAGGAAGACATGGAGGAGGAAGACACGGAGGAGGAAGACATGGAGGAGGAAGACATGGAGGAGGAAGACATGGAGGTGGAAGACATGGAGGAGGAAGACATGGAGGAGGAAGACACGGAGGAGGAAGACATGGAGGAGGAAGACATGGAGGAGGAAGACATGGAGGAGGAACACATGGAGGAGGAAGACATGGAGGAGGAAGACATGGAGGAGGAAGACATGGAGGAGGAAGACATGGAGGAGGAAGACACGGAGGAGGAAGACACGGAGGATGAAGACATGGAGGTGGAAGACATGGAGGAGGAAGACATGGAGGAGGAAGACATGGAGGAGGAAGACATGGAGGATGAAGACACGGAGGAGGAAGACACGGAGGAGGAAGACATGGAGGATGAAGACACGGAGGAGGAAGACACGGAGGAGGAAGACATGGAGGAGGAAGACATGGAGGAGGAAGACATGGAGGAGGAAGACATGGAGGAGGAAGACACGGAGGAGGAAGACATGGAGGAGGAAGACATGGAGGAGGAAGACATGGAGGAGGAAGACATGGAGGAGGAAGACATGGAGGAGGAAGACACGGAGGAGGAAGACATGGAGGAGGAAGACATGGAGGAGGAAGACATGGAGGAGGAAGACACGGAGGAGGAAGACATGGAGGAGGAAGACATGGAGGATGAAGACACGGAGGAGGAAGACACGGAGGAGGAAGACATGGAGGATGAAGACACGGAGGAGGAAGACATGGAGGAGGAAGACACGGAGGAGGAAGACACGGAGGAGGAAGACATGGAGGAGGAAGACACGGAGGAGGAAGACACGGAGGAGGAAGACACGGAGGAGGAAGACATGGAGGAGGAAGACATGGAGGAGGAAGACACGGAGGATGAAGACATGGAGGAGGAAGACATGGGTTGTAATGTGGAATCTCCGGCTGAAGCTCCTCTATTGGGCGTCCAGCGGCCAGATGAACAATAATCAGAGTTTAGCAAACAGGATTCGGCTGCCATGATGGTCCAAATGCAGCTCAAACACTCAAACAGCTCAATCATCTTGGCAGGCGATCCACGGCCAACACTCACGGCCTGTGTGTGTGTGTGTGTGTGTGTGTGTGTGTGTGTGTGTGTGAGCACGGTCACATTCATATGCAGTCAGTAAATCACGCACTGTCCTCTCGTGTGTGTGTGTGTGTGTGTAACTCCTCCTGTTCGACCCGCCCGCTCCAAGCGGGACTCGAACCCGGGTCCGCCTGCATGAGAGTCTGACGCTCACTATAAAAATGCTTTTCTTACTTAGTATTTTTGTCTTGTTTTCAGTCCAAATATCAGAAAAATCTTACATTAAGAAGCATTTACTAGACAAGCAAAAGTTTTTGCCTTGTTTTGGGGGGAAATAAACTCAAAATTAAGGGATTTTTTGCTTAAAATAAGCACAATAATCTGCCAATGGGGTAAGAAAATTAATCTTAATTCAAACAGAAAACAAGATTATTTTTCTTACTTAAGATTTTTCTGATATTTGGACTGAAAACAAGACAAAAATACTAAGTAAGAAAAGCATGTTTTGCAGTGCTCTAGCACTGAGGCTAAAGGCTGCAACCCCGAGTGTCAGTCACTAGAGCATCTCGAGATCAGAGTGAGGTTTACTCACACATCTACTGGCTGACCTCCGTCACACGGTCTGTGAAGGCACCAATCAAATGTGAAGCATGGGCGTCAGAAGCAAATAAATGAGGGTGGGTCCACTCCAGGGTTCACACAGAGATAAAGGGTGTCAAGATTGTACCTTTAGGGGTTTAACAGCTTGACGCTGGGGCAGTACCCTTAAGAGGACACATTTGTACCTGTTTTACTCCTAAAAGGTGCATATTAGTACCTAATGTGGCGTTCACACCGGACGTGATTCGCGCAAATAATTTGCGCTAATCGCGCGAAGGTGGACGCTTGAACATTTTGAGTTTACTCGCTTCAATCGCGCATGACATTCACTGCACAACAGACGTGATTCTCCTCATGGGCGGGGCTTCTGCCAGCGGCTCGTCTCGTTGAGAAATGGCTGACATGGGCTGTGTTTACACGTCTTTTTTTTTGTTAAAATCTACTGTTAATGTGTGACAAAATGTAGTTTTAAGACTTTTTCAGTCGATAATGTAGTAGTTTAAAGCTCAAATGTGTGGTTTATTTATATAAAGAGTGCCTATTTGAACATGTGATCTGGTGTGTGTGTGTGTGTGTGTGTGTGTGAGCTCCAGTGGATCAGCGGCGCTCATTAACCCGGTGAGATCAGCCTTTCCTCAGCCAGTTCTTCTGCCGCTGCTCTGATGTCTCTGTGGCGTCTCCAGCTATAATTCGTCTTGTAACGGCCGATCTTTGCTCTCATGGATCTATAATTTGTTCCCTGGCAAATAGTTTAGGCTGAAGGCAAAGAGAAGTTTCATTACTTTATATTTTTAGGCTATAACTGTACGTTGCAGTTGTAACGTTAGCCTACTAGCTCTGACTTTGAATGTTTGACTGCATTGCTTGCTTTATTTCATGTATAGCTTATTATACATTACTTATACTTGATCATACATAAACTTGCATTTAACAAAAAGAGACTGGGTTGTGTTTCATGTCATTTAATGTTATCACAGTGATAATCATATTGGCTAAACCAGATATTAATATACAGATTTTCTCCTCATTGTTGTCACTACTAGAAGCAAGCTCCTGATTGGTTAACGCGGCGCGAAATATCCGCCAAAGTTCATATTTTTCAACTTGAGCGATTCGCGCGATATATATATATATATGTGTTTGTGTGTGTGTGTATGTGTGTGTAATATAAATTATTTTAAGGATTTTTATCAGCTAAAGAGTCCTGGACTAGATTATTCTTTTATTATAATAATATTAATAATAATAATGATTTTTAAAATGATAAAGAAATATATATATTAGTTTGTAATCTTTTTTATAATAATATATAATTATAAAATAATATAAATATAAATAATAATAAATATAATAATTTTATAATCTATAATTTTATAATTATAATTATTTTTATTTATGTAATGATTTTTATCAGCTAAAGAG
This sequence comes from Gobio gobio, assembly GCF_949357685.1. Classification (NCBI taxonomy): domain Eukaryota; kingdom Metazoa; phylum Chordata; class Actinopteri; order Cypriniformes; family Gobionidae; genus Gobio; species Gobio gobio. Next base: position 47,132,895 of record NC_137118.1, on the reverse strand, counting down.
TCCTGCACTAGCTTCTTCTTTTATAATAATTTTGACTATTATTTTTCAATATTTTCAGTGATAAATATGAGCTAAAGAGTCGTGTGTTGCTGTGATTTGATCACGATTATGGGATGTTGGGAGCAGATGTGTGCTCTCTAAAGCTCCGCCTCAGTTTGATTATTGATCTAATAGTGGCACATTAGCTCTGCTTCTGAAACTCTTGTTCTTGCCAGTGACTCTCTCTCTCTCTCTCTCTCTCTCTCTCTCTCTCTCTCTCTCTCTCTCTCTCTCTCTCTCTCTCTCTCTCTCTCCGTCTGCAGGTCTGGTGGTCCGGGAGGCCAGTATTGAGATCACCCGTCAGCAGGTGGAGGAGTTGTTCGGTCTGGAGGATTTCTGGTGTCAGTGTGTGGCCTGGAGCTCAGCGGGAACCACCAAGAGCCGCAAGGCCCACGTCCGGATCGCCTGTGAGTCCACACACACTAACAACACACACTAACAACACACACTAACAACACACACTAACAACACACACTAACAACACACACTAACAACACACACTAGCAACACACACTAACAACACACACTAACAACACACACTAACAACACACACTAACAACACACACTAACAACACACACTAACAACACACACTAGCAACACACTAACAACACACGTTCTGATGGTTCCTTGCATTTACATTCTTGTGGTCATTTTCCGCATTTAGTGTTTCTAGCAAAAGCAGGCATCTATAATCTCACCAATCACAGCGCTCGTGTTTATAAAAAACTGCAGGTGTCACACACACCTAAATAGTTCATATCCAAGGGCAGAATACAAGACACACACCCAGATACAGTAACACACCCCAGACACACACCCAGATACAGTAACAGACCCCAGACACACACCCAGATACAGTAACACACCCCAGACACACACCCAGATACAGTAACACACCCCAGACACACACCCAGATACAATAACACACCCCAGACACACTCCCAGATACAGTAACACACCCCAGACACACTCCCAGATACAGTAACACACCCCAGACACACTCCCAGATACAGTAACACACCCCAGACACACTCCCAGATACAGTAACACACCCCAGACACACTCCCAGATACAGTAACACACCCCAGACACACTCCCAGATACAGTAACACACCCCAGACACACTCCCAGATACAGTAACACACCCCAGACACACACCCAGATACAGTAACACACCCCAGACACACTCCCAGATACAGTAACACACCCCAGACACACACCCAGATACAGTAACACACCCCAGACACACTCCCAGATACAGTAACACACCCCAGACACACACCCAGATACAGTAACACACCCCAGACACACACCCAGATACAGTAACACACCCCAGACACACACCCAGATACAGTAACACACCCCAGACACACACCCAGATACAGTAACACACCCCAGACACACTCCCAGATACAGTAACACACCCCAGACACACACCCAGATACAGTAACACACCCCAGACACACACCCAGATACAGTAACACACCCCAGACACACACCCAGATACAGTAACACACCCCAGACACACTCCCAGATACAGTAACACACCCCAGACACACACCCAGATACAGTAACACACCCCAGACACACACCCAGATACAGTAACACACCCCAGACACACACCCAGATACAGTAACACACCCCAGAAACACACCCAGATACAGTAACACACCCCAGACACACACCCAGATACAGTAACACACCCCAGACACACACCCAGATACAGTAACACACCCCAGACACACACCCAGATACAGTAACACACCCCAGACACACACCCAGATACAGTAACACACCCCAGACACACTCCCAGATACAGTAACACACCCCAGACACACACCCAGATACAGTAACACACCCCAGACACACACCCAGATACAGTAACACACCCCAGACACACACCCAGATACAGTAACACACCCCAGACACACACCCAGATACAGTAACACACCCCAGACACACA
>NC_137118.1:47110892-47125892 GCF_949357685.1 Gobio gobio | reverse complement strand
TTTATGAGACGCACTCCAGCTCATGTGCAATGCATGTGATCGCTCCCGCGCGACTTCATCTCACCCTTATAATCTGCTATTACTCTATTTGCTTGTTATTTATTAAATCCAACCTATCGGTAAGCCCCGCCCCCCTTAGTTACTGTTGCTAACTCGGACAAACAAACAGAGTTGCTATATCTTACAATGACAGCTGTCAGTGTGAAAACCTTATCCTGAGATGTGTTTGGACACAGAATGTAGTGTAAACCCCGTCTGAATGATGGCCAAACTTAACTGATGGATTATCAAGTTTATTTTGTCCTTTTTCACTCCAGAAAATCATCGTAAGAGCTGAACAAACAAAGCATAAGAAGTGCGCATTAACGTCTCATTCACAAACTCTCTCTCTCCGTTGCATTACCATTAACACACACAGCAAATTACACAAAAACACTCACACAACTAACAGTAAACACACATATGCAGACCGTATACCTTTTCGGAGGTGCAGTTAATAACTGGTAAACTTTGTATCTGCAAAACAACTCTGATAAACTCCTTTCACTAGCCGGAGACTATAATACCATCACAATAGGAGATAATGTAGACCTAAAACATATCTAAAATTACATTAATTTACATATAACCAGTTTAATATGGAGAGGCACTGAAATGTAGACCTTCGTGTTTTTGACCTACAGTGTCACATGACGTGAGAACAGTTCGTTATTTCGGTTTGTATGTTAGCAGGGACTTTAATCGTAACTTATTGAGAGTTTGAGAAACAGAAAATCCTCTCAGGATCTCTGCAGTCAGTGTTACAGTTCCTCAGGCACCACATTTGAGCATTTCTGTAGCATAAACACCATCAAACCGACGAGAGCTTCGGATTTTCCAATGTTTCTCTATGACGCTGAAACCTAAAGATGTCCGAGTTCCGGTCCGAGCGCAACTGATACTCAACTGCTATTGGCTCATCTGCGTTTGAGGGGAGGGGCTTACCGATAGGTCAATTGGCTGACGAAACCTTGATTAAAATTAAGATGCAATTTATACAAAACAAAATTCATTTTAAAGAAGGGCTTCATACAAAACAAAACTTAATATTAAACAAAATATAATAACCAGCAAAATAATTTCTGACCCACTCGCATGTTTGCACTTTTCATAATCAGATGAAATTTTAAATTAACATTATAATATTTAAACATAAATAATAAAACAAAATACATTGTTTAACGGCTACAGCAAGTAGGCCTTTAGTAGGGACAGTACAGATGCATGTCCTGTCTGAGCGGGATTTGAGTGAGCGTTGTTTTACCGGTGAGCGGTTCATGAACGCGCGCCTGCATAGAGCGGATTATTGAGCTGAGCGTCCCTGTGTGTGTAATAAGCAGAGTGTGTGTGTGTGTGCGTGTGCGAGTGCTGCGCATCCCTGTGTGTGTAATAAGCAGAGTGTGTGTGTCCCATACATTTGTGTAAAAATAAGCCTTTTCAAATAAGGAATCATAAATAATGTTAGATACAAAATGACATGCACATTGTAGCAAAATGGAGTAGGTCATCTGGATATGTAGGACATTTGCATACTGTACAGGGTACACATGCGTAGCTTGATAGCTATTCCACACACAGCATCAGTGTGTGTGTGTGTAATGAGGGCTCGTTCGCTGGATCTGAACGCTGCACGTCCTGCCAGCTTCACTTGAGACGGGAGAATTCAAGTATGTAAATGGCCCTTAATTCACTAGCTTGTGTAATTTAGCACAAGTAGCCAAAGACATGCAATTAATGTAATTGTTTTCATATGCGTCCACGTGTGCGGCCGCGGCTCAGCAGAAGAGGCTCATGGGAGCTGAGCTGAGCCCGCCGGGTTCAGCTGCTGAACACAAGTGTGGTCGGAGGTTCAGATCTGCATTTGGAGAAGCCGTCATCATCTCAGCCAACACAAGCTGTGATATTTCCCCCCGAAGCCATTCTCCTGTCCGGAGCCAACAGGAGACGTCGTGTTGTGTGTTTCACACATCTCCATAAACTCCTCTCGCTTCAGCTTATGCAGTCGCAGGTCTCAAAGCAAACTCAAACAAAAATTTGAGCATTTTATTCCTTTGCAAACGTACCGTGTTGCTAGGGTGATTTGGGTGGTTGCCAGGGTGTTGCTCACACGCTTTCTCTGTGTTACACAATGAGTTTTAATACATGTTAGGGGTTTGTTTAAATCTCCATGAGCACTAGTAATAATGATTTATTGACTTATTTATATTTTTATTGTTTGAAGGCCTTTCGAAAGAGGCAGCTGAAAATAAATGCTTGCCTGTACAAACCCCACTATTGTGTTGCCAGGGCGTTGCTTAGCAGTCTTTAGGGTGTTTTTAAACTGTTCTATCATCCAGCAGTTGCTACAGTGTTCTGGGTGGTTGCTATGAGGTTGCTAGGGTATTGTGGGTGGTTGCTATGGCGTTGCTAAGAAGTTTTTTTTTTTTTTTTTTTTTTTTTTTTTTTAAATCTGCCTGTTTTGTTGTCCAGCAGTTGCTAGTGTTCTGGGTGGTTGCTATGAGGTTGCTAGGGTATTGTGGGTGGTTGCTATGGCGTTGCTAAGAAGTTTAAAGCTTTCTTTCTGCCTGTTTTGTTGTCTAGCAGTTGCTACAGTGTTTTAGGTGGTTGCTATGAGGTTGCTAGGGTATTGTGGGTGGTTGCTATGGTGTTGCTAAGAAGTTTATTTTATTTTATATTTTTAATCTGCCTGTTTTGTTATCCAGCAGTTGCTACAGTGTTCTGTGTTGTTGCTATGAGGTTGCTAGGGTATTGTGGGTGGTTGCTATGGCGTTGCTAAGAAGTTTAAAGCTTTCTTTCTGCCTGTTTTGTTGTCTAGCAGTTGCTATAATGTTTTGGGTGGTTGCTATGAGGTTGCTAGGGTATTGTAGGTGGTTTCTATGGCGTTGCTGAGAAGTTTAAAGCTTTTTTCTGCCTGTTTAGTTGTCCAGCAGTTGCTAGGGTGTTTTGGGTGGTTGCTATGAGATTGCTAGGGTGTTTTGGGTGGTTGCTAGGGTGTTTCTTAGAGTCTGAAGTGAAAAGAGTCAAGTCTACTTAGTGTAGTAATACTGATGATTGACCTAATATATTAAATATAATTTTAATTCATGAACACACTAAAATGATCAAAATAAAATACAGTCAAGACATTTATTTCTTTTTGAAAGATGTGCTGTGAGCAGAGAAGTCTTCCAGAAGCGGTGAGATTCAGCTGAGTGTGAAATGCTTGTAATGTGCTTATCTTTTCTGTTATGCAGCTGAAGTTTCAATTAAAGTTTGTTGTGTGTTCCTGCACGTATGGAGACTGAACGCCCGTGTTTCATCTATCGTCTCCAACCTTGCATTAATTTATAATAGGCAGAAAGGTTGTGTACCGCTACATATCACAAATGGCATTGTAATGCATTTGGCCCATTAGAGGCGGTAATAAATTCAGCGTGTGTGTTTGCTCATTTCCACCATGTCCAGCTCGACCGTACATTATTCACCACTCAGGTTTTTGGCCCTGGAATGGCACAAAATATGGATCACATTCTGTCGAGAGCCCCAAAGTGCTTTGAATCGGGCCGCTCAGTTAAACCGATGTTAATGTGACAAACCCTCCGCTACGCACCAGAACAAACATTGAGGAGAGGCTTGATTTAGCACGCTCGAAACTCGGAAGCTATTCGGAAGAGTGAGGCGGATTGGGCGAGAAAACTTTCCTCAGGCGCTTGTGTAAAGCGGGACTCGAACCCGGGTCGGCCTGCATGAGAAGCTCTAGCACTGAGGCTAAAGGCTGCAACCCCTAGTGTCAGTCACTAGAGCATCTCGCAAACCGAAGCATTGAGAAAGTGTACAAACAGTTTAATAAGAAGATACTTTATAAAGACAGAACATTACGCGTATACAGACAGGAGCCATCTTGGAAAACAAGTGATGAACTGTGACTTAGAATCTCATATGGTCCGTTGTTTCCGGAGGAAAGCACTGAACGCAACAGAGAAAATAAATAAATACAAATAATTTTTTTAAAAAACTGAACGCAACAGAGGCTAGTGCTTCCGAAGGGGACACACCAAAGAGATGGCGGATTATTCAACCGTGGCTAGACTGTTTTCCAAGATGGCTCCTGTCTGTATACTCGTAATGTTCTGTCTTTATAAAGTATCTTCTTATTAAACTGTTTGTACACTTACAAAATTCTCAATGCTTGGGTTTGCATGTAGGGACCCTCATTATGTGTTAGTGTGAGGCTATTTTGAGCCTTGTTAGTGGTATTAACTAGCGATTTAATTTGACTTATTCTATGCCCCATACACTAGCGTTATAAGCTAATCTGACTTTAGAGATAAAACTCTTTACATTCGATTTTCATGAAAACGCATCCCAGAGAACGATCTACTTTGTGACCATGTGTTAATCACCCCTAGGTTCATTTTTCACCGGAGTTGTCCTTTAAGGAAAAATTACTGGAAAAGTTCATTCAAAAACGTACAGTGTTTGTCATATTCTGACAATAAAGAGTAGTTTAAAACCACAATTAACAGTCTGGTTTGTAGAACCTTCACTTAGGAGCAAAAAGCTGCCTTTAAATTTGAAAGAAAGAAATAATATCGTGATAATTATCGATATCGACTGATATGAAAAGATTTGATCGAAATCAATTTTTGGCCATATCGCCCAGCCCTACCCCAAAAGGGGCGGGGCCTGGGTGAGTTAGTTAGTTATGTGTTGAAACTGCCGGTTATGGTAAGGGACGGGACATTTCCCATCTTGACCAATCACAACACACTGCTCTGGTCGACCAATCAGAGCGCACTGTGCTTTTCAGAAAGAGGAGCTTCATTGAAACAGGAACTAAACAGAGCGTTACTGACAGACTGGGAAGAGAGGAGCCGCAACCAGTGTTGGTGGAAACGCATTACAAGTAACTTGAGTTACGTAATAATATCACTTTTTCCAAGTAACTAGTAAAGTAATGTATTACTTTTCAAATTTACAACAAAATATCTGAGTTACTTTTTCACATTAATTTGACTGACAGCTCTCCTGCCCTCATGTTGAGTTAGTGCAGAGGTGTGTGTGTCTGTGTGTGTGTGTGTGTGTGTGTGTGTGTGTGTGTGTGTGTGTGTGTGTGTGTGTGTGTGTGTGTGTGTGTGTGTGTGTGTGTGTGTGTGTGTGTGTGTGTGTGTGTGTGTGTGTGTGTGTGTGTGTGTGTGTGTGTGTGTGAACATGATGGTTATTGTAGTTCTAGACTAAATGTGAGCATTTATTTATCTAACTAACACAATAAAGATTCTGTGCTCCTCAAAATTAATAAAATCAGTCAAATGCAAAATCAGAGAACTATGCAAACCTCCAATAATTAAACGTTAAATAAAACAACTATTTTTATATATATATTTTGTTATAAACAAAAAACAAAAACAAGCCCACCCCAGGTGAGAAAAAGTAACGCAAAAGTAACGTAACGCATTACTTTTCTTAAAAAGTTACTAAGTAACTCAATTAGTTACTTTTTAAGGGAGTTACGCAATATTGTAATGCATTACTTTTCAAAGTAACTTTGCCCAACACTGGAGAATATGAGGAGATAATCAACATTACAGCAGGAAAACCTGCTCTAGTAGAGCCAGAGACACATTAAGACCACTTTAAGTCATCATGTTAACTCTGAGCGTCTGCAGTGTTCACTACTAAGGGAGACTGAAATGCTGTCCCGACTCTGAACTGGCATGAGCCGTGTTCGATTTACAGGCCGTCGTTTCAAGCTCACGTGTGTCCGAACACAACCAATTAACTGTGCCCACAATGGGGCGTGTGTGGCGCCCGGGCCTCGGGGGACGGCCTGTAATGGAATGAAAACGCTGGTAATTGGCCTGAGTTGTTTAAACTGCCAGTCAATCCCAGCTCTGACTCCGCTTTAAACAGCGCCTCTCCCGCAGTTATTACTGTAATGGCCCTGGTGCGCTCGCTCACACACACACATGCGCACACACTCACTGGAAACCGCACTGATGCAACTAAACTACATTTTCAGCCTGTGTTTTTTTTTTTAAAGGCGTTATAAGGAAATATCTTAATTCCGTATACTCTATATATCAGATATGAGATATAGTGGCTGTTAAATTCCACGTGATGTTTGAGGGATGCAAACAAATGTTTGAATTCATTTTTTGTACCGATTCATTAAAACAAATTGATTCACATAAATGATTCGGACTTATCAACTCTGACAGTGTTTCTGCTACTGAGGTCAAACAGTCATAATTCATGAATAATATACAGTATGTCGGTAATATTTGATACGTCAAATTTATTACACTATTTAAACAAACTATCTGAGCTAGTATGAAAGCTGTGTGTGTGTGTGTGTGTGTGTGTGTGTGTGTGTGTGTGTGTGTGTGTGTGTGTGATGGGTAGGTTTAGGGGTAGGGTTAGTGTGTGTGTGTGTGTGTGTGTGTGTGATTAGGGGTAGGGTGTGTGTGTGTGTGTGTGTGTGTGTGTGTGTGTGTGTGTGTGATAAGGGGTTGTGTGTGTGTGTGTGTGTGTGTGTGTGTGTGTGTGTGTGTGTGTGTGTGTGTGTGTGTGTGTGTGTGTGTGTGTGTGTGTGTGTGTGTGTGTGTGTGTGTGTGTGTGTGTGTGTGTGTGATAAGGGGTTGTGTGTGTGTGTGTGTGTGTGTGTGTGTGTGTGTGTGTGTGTGTGTGTGTGTGTGTGTGTGTGTGTGTGTGTGTGTGATAAGGGGTTGTGTGTGTGTGTGTGTGTGTGTGTGTGTGTGTGTGTGTGTGTGTGTGGTTAGCGGTAGGGTGTGTGTGTGTGTGTGTGTGTGTGTGTGTGTGTGTGTGTGTGTGTGTGTGTGTGTGTGTGTGTGTGTGTGTGTGTTTGTGTGTGTGATTAGGGGTAGGGTGTGTGTGTGTGTGTGTGTGTGTGTGTGTGTGTGTGTGTGTGTGTGTGTGTGTGTGTGTGTGTGTGTGTGTGTGTGTGTGTGTGTGTGTGTGTGATGGGTAGGTTTAGGGGTAGAGTTAGTGTGTGTGTGTGTGTGTGTGTGTGTGTGTGTGTGTGTGTGTGTGTGTGTGTGTGTGTGTGTGTGTGTGTGAGATGGGTCGGTTTAGGGGTATATAAAATACTCATAAACTATATACAAGTACAACTATAGGGTTAGTAACCCTTGTCTATGGAAACTCTTCATAAAACATGAAAACAGTGTGTGTGTGTGTGTGTGTGTGTGTGTGTGTGTGTGTGTGTGTGTGTGTGTGTGTGTGTGTGATGGGTAGGTTTAGGGGTAGGGTTAGTGTGTGTGTGTGTGTGTGTGTGTGTGTGTGTGTGTGTGTGTGTGTGTGTGTGATTAGGGGTAGGTGTGTGTGTGTGTGTGTGTGTGTGTGTGTGTGTGTGTGTGTGTGTGTGTGTGTGTGTGTGTGTGTGTGTGTGTGTGTGTGTGTGTGTGTGTGTGTGTGTGTGTGATAAGGGGTTGTGTGTGTGTGTGTGTGTGTGTGTGTGTGTGTGTGATTAGCGGTAGGGTGTGTGTGTGTGTGTGTGTGTGTGTGTGTGTGTGTGTGTGTGTGTGTGTGTGTGTGTGTGTGTGTGTGTGTGTGTGTGTGTGTGTGTGTGTGATTAGCGGTAGGGTGTGTGTGTGTGTGTGTGTGTGTGTGTGTGTGTGTGTGTGTGTGTGTGTGTGTGTGTGTGTGTGTGTGTGTGTGATTAGGGGTAGGGTGTGTGTGTGTGTGTGTGTGTGTGTGTGTGTGTGTGTGTGTGTGTGTGTGTGTGTGATTAGCGGTAGGGTGTGTGTGTGTGTGTGTGTGTGTGTGTGTGTGTGTGTGTGTGTGTGTGTGTGTGTGATTAGCGGTAGGGTGTGTGTGTGTGTGTGTGTGTGTGTGTGTGTGTGTGTGTGATTAGGGGTAGGGTGTGTGTGTGTGTGTGTGTGTGTGTGATGGGTAGGTTTAGGGGTAGAGTTAGTGTGTGTGTGTGTGGACTGGTAATCATCACGTTATGGGGACAAAATGTCCCCACAAAGATAGCAATATCCTCATCCTTGTGGGGACATTTTTAGGTCCCCATGAGGAAAACATCTTATAAATCAGACTAAGTGATGTTTTTTGAAAATGTAAAATTGCAGAATGTCTCCTGTGAGGGTTAGGTTTAGGGGCAGTGTGTGTGTGTGTGTGTGTGTGTGTGTGATTAGCGGTAGGGTGTGTGTGTGTGTGTGTGTGTGTGTGTGTGTGTGTGTGTGTGTGTGTGTGTGTGTGTGTGTGTGTGTGTGTGTGTGTGTGTGTGTGTGAGGGTTAGGTTTAGGGGCAGGGGCAGTGTAGGGGGATAGCATATACGGTATGTACAGTATAAAAACCATTACGCAGGGCTCCAGACTAACTTTTTTCACTAGGAGCACAGTGGCCCCCAACTGAAAATTTTCGGGGCACAACCAGAAATTTTAGGGGCGCACACCGTAAATCAACATGCTAACCAAATCTACTAATTTCCACTGTATTACTAATAGGGATCTGTATCTTTAAGGTTTTAATGGTATTACTACTCTTACCAATACTGCTTATCGATCCGGTACTTTAACAGTATTCTTACCGGTTATTTTTATTATACTTTATTTTATTTATTTTTTTATAAAAAAAAAAACATAATTAAGAACATAATTAACATGGCTTTATAATCTGAAAAGTAAAATGTCTATAGCAAAAGAAACCACAAAGTTTGAACAAAATATAAAACATCTATTTGTAAATGGACCAGTGTGCAGGCATTCGGAAGGTCTGCTAACATTAATATTACAGTAAAGAACAAACCTACAAAGAAATCTAATAAAGTAATGAAATGTAAAATAACACTGCATAGTTTTCACTGTATAAATTGATAGATTAATGCTTATAAAAGCTAAAGTTATTCATTCAAGAGATGTGAATATTTTCTATTTGCCTTTTGTTCGAGTCGAATGAATGGCTCAATCGTCAGCAGGTTTATTAGACGCTGCCCCTTTAAGACCGATCGAATGCAGAACTAATAATATCATATTCTCCTATTTCTCCAAACTATTTACGCCCATTTAAGATATAAACTGTTAAAATAACTACTCTCCAATCCGGTCATTTTGACACCGGCTATTTGTTGTTTATTTGATGGTTTAGACGCGCACACGAAGACTAAAATATAAAGTGCAAGTCGGTCCATTTCGCAGCACACACGCATAAGCCGCCTTGAAGTTGGAATTTAAATTGGATTATTGTGCATTTAATAGCTCTTTATTATCAAACACATCCCGCAGTTTAGCAACAGTAGAGACTGCAGTTTACAACAATCACTGAATCTGATGTTTAGTTTAGGTTTAGGGAGAAATGACAGCGCAGCTGTGAAGGGAAGGATGAGCCCGACGAACACGGCTATAGGAATAGTTTTACCTCATTCCATCTTTTTATAATTCTTGGATGCCAAATTTGAAAATAAAATTAGATTAATATCACAGCACATCCCTAAAGTTTAAGCAGACTAAACTTTTGTGTAGTTCCTGGCCATCGTCACTCATTAAAGCTGACTGACGTGTTGTGTTCGCTGTAGCTCCACGTGAGAGCTCGCTCCCTTTATCTCTCTTCTGGATTGCGAATGGCAAAAATGCATCACGGACAAATGGTTTAATAATCTCTCATATAGAAACGGCTGGCAAAGATAGAATTTGCCAGACATAACGTCTATCAATTATAATTAGTACGTGTATTTTATTAATTTCTCCAGTACCGACAGCAGGCAAATTTACTGGTCGCACATGTGCGACTGGATGTAAAATTCAGTCGCACACTCTCAAATTTTAGTCGCAAAATGCGACCATTTGGTCGCACTCTGGAGCCCTGTTACGCCTATGGAAAGTCCCCATAAAAGATGAAAACCAAACATCTGTGTGTGTGTGTGTGTGTGTGTGTTTGTGTGTGTGTGTGTGTGTGTGTGTGTGTGTGTGAGATGGGTAGGTTTAGGGGTATATAAAATACTCATAAACTATATACAAGTACAACTATAGGGTTAGTAACCCTTGTCTATGGAAACTCTTCATAAAACATGAAAACAGTGTGTGTGTGTGTGTGTGTGTGTGTGTGTGTGTGTGTGTGTGTGTGTGTGTGTGTGTGTGTGTGTGTGTGTGTGTGTGTGTGTGTGTGTGTGTGTGTGTGTGTGTGTGTGTGTGTGTGTGTGTGTGTGTGTGTGTGTGTGTAGTCAGCTGACACTGTTGTTCAGCATCACAGATGATGGGCTGTTTTGTCATGAGAGCAAACGGTTTCTTCTTTTTCTGCTTGTTTGATGTGATTTGCTGTGACGTATCGGCGGCGGCTCTTCTGTGTCTCTTCAGTCGTTGAATGTAATCAGTGATCAGAATAATGTTGTGTTTTTTCTAATATTTGCTGATATGAGTAGACAGCCTGTGTGTGTGTGTGTGTGTGTGTGTGTGTGTGTGTGTGTGTGTGTGTGTGTGTGTGTGTGTGTGTGTGTGTGTGTGTGTGTGTGTGTGTGTGTGTGTGTGTGTGTGTGTGTGTGTGTGTGTGTGTGTGTGTGCGCTGTTGGCATTCTCTCTCTGTTCTGACCTTGGTTTGTTGTGACACCCACAGGGCAGTTTCTGTCTGTGGTTTAGACAAACCCGTGACCTTCATCCCTCCGTCCACAGCGCTGTCTCACTGCACGCCGTGGGCAGACAGACACTTCTCCTCAATGATGATGCGCTCTCCAGACGATCTTAAAGCCATTCACAAAACTCTTTCTGTAAATATAATGTACATAGCAGCCCTGTGTGCAACAATAATTCATATTTAAAAGCACTGAGCAGCCTGTACTCAACCGAACATCCCATAATTCCCTTCACCGAGAGACACACGCCCGTCTCAGAGCATGACCTGAGCTTCAGCTTGAAACCCATCGTGTTTATCAACACACACACACACACACACACACACACATCGCTTTTTCTGTCCAACACAACTACAACACTCTGTTAACAACCACTGGCTCTGTTTCATAAGCGTTATTATAATCCATCCATCAAATATGTATGAAACGTTTCTTTTATCCTCACTGCATTTGTTCCATCTTCTGTTTCTGCTCGTTTGGATCTTTGATTCGGCGCCGCAAGTCCAAATTTAAGCAAAATCTCTTGTGATTTGAGAGAAATATAAATACAGGTCAGTTTAGCCATAAATAAAATGTATATTTACCGTAAAGAAAATGAATCTTATAAAAATTTTTTACAATGTTCATGAGTTTCTCAGTCCCCAGATTCTTCTCATTATTCTCAAGAGTGATGCTCATTAGTATTTCTTTACTGTTTTTTAATATTTTATTATAGTAAATAATTGCTTATGCTTTTATTGTAATGAATCTAAATGACATTGCAACAAATATTACTATGAAGTATATGAGGAAAATTTCGAAAGGCTTGATTTTTGCTAAATATAGATTATTTGACCTAGAACGCAGAGAGCGAGAGGTGACCTGAAGTTGTTCTTGACCAGTGTTGTGAGATACACAGGAGTGTGTGTGTGTGTGTGTGTGTGTGTGTGTGTGTGTGTGTGTGTGTGTGTGTGTGTGTGTGTGTGTGTGTGTGTGTGTGTGTGTGTGTGTGTGTGTAACGCAGCCGCTCAGTTCGACCGCTGCTGGATCACACCGGCTGGATTAGAGACTGTATCCCAGAGTTCCTGGAGTTACAGAGTCTTACTGCAGGATCCTCGCTGATACTGCTGCTGCTGGACTGACTGTGTGTGTGTGTGTGTGTGTGTGTGTGTGTGTGTGTGTGTGTGTGTGTGTGTGTGTGTGTGTGTGTGTGTGTGTGTGTGTGTGTGTGTGTGTGTGTGTGTGTGTGTGTGTGTGAGTGATGGCAGTGATGGTTTGGGCAATGTTCTGCTGGGAAACCTTGGGTCCTCCATCATGTGATGTGACTTTGACCCGTCTCACCTACCTCAGCATTGTTGAGCCCATGTCCAGCCTCTCATGGAGACGGTTTTCCCTCTTTCAGCAGATAATGCGCCGTTACAAAGCACAAATGCTTCATGAATACTTTGAGGAGCACAACAACGAGTTTGAGGCGTAGATCTCAATCCAATCGAGCATCTGTGGGATGAGCTGAACAAACAAGTCCAATCCATGGAGGCTCTGCCTCGCAACTTACAGGACTTAAAGGGTTAGTTCACCCAAAAATGTAAATTCTGTCATTAATGACTGACCCTCATGTGGTTGGACACCCGTCAGTCCTCCGTTCATCTTCAGACACAAATGAAGATATTTTAGTGTAAAGCTGATGCTGAGAAAGGCTTCAGATAGGCCTCCATTGGCATTCAGTACATTTACACTCACAAGACCCATAAAAGGCACTAAAAACGTCGTTACAAAGTCCATCTCACCACAGTGACTCTACAATCATTTTACGATGCGACGACAATAGTTTTTGTGCGCAAAAAGAAACAAAATAACGCCTTTATCCAGCTTGTTCTTGTCTTCCGTGTGTGTCTCCACGACGCATGCGTGAGAATATGACGCAGATCCGGCGTTCGGGAATCCATGAAATGCCACTTTAGCCCCATTTTGAGAACTACGCCGAGACCTAAAGCACGATCAGTGTAGAATTCAACAGCTGAGATACGCGCGTCTTCCTCTGCTCGTAAACAAATCTCTTCTGGGTCATGTGTCCGAACGCCGGATCTGCGTCATATTCTCACGCATGCGTCGTGGAGACACACACGGAAGACAAGAACAAGTTGAATAAAGGTGTTATTTGGATTTTTTTTTCGCACAAAAACTATTGTCGTCGCATCGTAAAATTATTGTAGAGTCACTGTGGTGAGATGGACTTTGTAACGGCGTTTTTAGTGCCTTTTATGGGTCTTGTGAGTGTAAATGTACTGAATGCCAATGGAGGCCTATCTGAAGCCTTTCTCAGCATCAGATTTACACTAAAATATCTTCATTTGTGTCTGAAGATGAACGGAGGTCTGACGGGTGTCCAACCACATGAGGGTGAGGAATTAATGACAGAATTTACATTTTTGGGTGAACTAACCCTTTAAAGCAGGGGTCTCCAAACTCGGTCCTGGAGGGCCGCTGTCCTGCCGAGTTTAGCTCCAACCCCAAATAAACACACCTGAACCAGCTAATCAGTGTCTTACAAGGCCCTAATTAGACACCGATTAGCTGGTTCAGGTGTGTTTAATTGGGGTTGGAGCTAAACTCTGCAGGACAGTGGCCCTCCAGGACCGAGTTTGGAGACCCCTGCTTTAAAGGATCTGCTGCTAACATCTTGGTGCCACACCTTCAGGGGTCTAGTGGAGTCCATGGGTTACATAATTTAGTAATTTTAACAATCAGTTTTTGCTGTTTCTGTCTTCCTCCATTGAAGCAGATGGAGCTGTACCTACATAAGGGACGTTATCCAGATGGCTGACTGACTTCCTTTAAATGGGATTTTACTTGATTGTCATTTTCACTTCAGGTTCGGTGTTGTTGATCTCTTTGGAGACGGCATATACTCTCTATAATCTGACGCCTTCAGCTCTCAGTGGCCATGCTATTACCGTCTCCTCCAGCTGAATATAATATACGTCTAATGGACCGCAGGCCGCTGGAGCGAGACGTTCTCCGGCTCACTCTCACCTCTTCCCTCACGTGTGGGAACGCACAGAAATATTGGATTTTTATTAGAGCAGCAGTGAAATCTCTCCACATCTCTCCTCCTCTGTGGCCCTCGTGGACAGCCGTAGAGCAGAGATGGAGATGGAGGAGGCTCATCCATCACTGTCAGCGAGGAAGAAACGGCCTTCTGACGGACTGACAGAAGCTGTCACTTGTGCTGCTCCGCCCTTTTCTCATTTGGTGACACAGATAAAGTCATCTAGATCTGTTCAGAGAGACTTGAGTCATTACGGACGGCACTTAAAGGGTTAGTTCACCCAAAAATGTAAATTGTGTCATTAATGACTGAGCCTCATGTGGTTGGACACCCGTCAGACCTCCGTTCATCTTCAGACACAAATGAAGATATTTTAGTGTAAATCTGATGCTCTGAAAGGCCTCCATTGGCTCAACTTTACACTCTCAAGACCCTTAAAAGACACTAAAGACGTCGTTACAAAGTCCATCTCACTACAGCGGCTCTACAATAACTTTATGGAGTGACGAGAATAGTTTTTGTGCGCAAAAAACCCCTAAATAACGACTTATATAGTGATGACGATTTCAAAACACGGCATCATGAAGCTTCGAAGCGTTATGAATCAGTGAGTCGATTCAGCGGTTCAGAGCGTTATGAATCAGTGAGTCGAATCAGCAGTTTGAATCGCCAAATTTCAGCAGTTTGACGGTTTGACACGCGATCCGAATCATCAATCGACTCACTGATTCATAACACTTTGAACCGCTGAATCGACTCACTGATTCATAACGCTCTGAACTGCTGAATCGACTCACTGATTCATAACGCTTCGAAGCTTCATGATGCCGTGTTTTGAAATCGTCGTCACTATGCACAGTCTCCTGTGAGGGTTAGGTTTAGGGGCAGGGGCAGTGTGTGTGTGTGTGTGAGGGGTAGGTTTAGGGTCAGTGTAAGGGGATAGAAAATACGGTTTGTACGGTATAAAAACCATTACGCCTATGGAATGTCCTCACATTTCACAAAAACAAACATGTGTGTGTGTGTGTGTGTGTGTGTGTGTGTGTGTGTGTGTGTGTGTGTGTGTGAGAGAGAGATGAGAGAGACGCAGGGAAAGGAAATGCAGCTGAATGTTATTTGCTCTATGAAAGACATTGACAAAGACGAAAATTAAGGACATTTAATCTATCATTTTATTTTATTTTAGTTACTTTTGCCAAACACACATTACAGTTTAAGTTAGTTATCGTTTTTTTTGTAATGCCTCGTTTTTATTTCAGTTAACGACAATATTTTTTCCCACCTAGTTTTTGTTCGTTTTCGTTCCCGATTATAACCGGCTCGGCTTTGAGACGCCGCCCATGTGTAAACATTGAGCCGAATGTGT
>NC_137118.1:47095892-47108392 GCF_949357685.1 Gobio gobio | reverse complement strand
AGAAATACTTAACTAATTGACATTGAAATGTTAATTTTTTTTATTTGATCTTTATAATCTTACTCAAATCTTTTAAACACTGGTGTATCACAGTTTCCACACAAAATTTGAACCGTTTCAACACTGATAATAATCATAAGTGTGTGTTGAGCATCAGATCCTCATATGAGAGTGATCAGTGAAGGGTCATGTGACTCTGAAGACTGGAGGAATGATGAGAAATCACACGTTACTGTACAGAGAGAACAGCTCATCTACACTGGAGGAATATTACACTGTTTTATTTATACTTTACATTAAAAAGTGTTAATAATGTCAAACTGTATGATGTTCTGAAAATCTGTGTTTGTCTCGTAGATCTCAGGAAAACCTTCGACCAGGAGCCTCTGGGGAAGGAAGTGTCACTGGAACAGGAAGTGCTTCTCCAGTGCCGCCCGCCTGAAGGAATACCTGCTGCTGAGGTACACACACACACACACACACACACACACACACAGAGCAGCACTCTCCGCTGATGAGTTTTATATCGAATTAGAGATTAACGTTTGTTACGGGGGCTGAAGCGAAGCTAAACTCCTCATGGACTGATGTGTAGATAACTCAATCAGCTCAACTAAATGTCAGACTTCGCTCAGAAACATTTACCTCAGCCGCCACCTGTTAATTCCTGTTTAGCTACACAGGACATATCGATTCAGACATCGATTCTGTGGCCGGAGTGGGCTGTCAGACAAACCCGTCCCAAAGTTTCAGCTAAACAGGATTAATAGATGCCGGCTGTGGAGGATTTCCTCAAAGCATCCTGCCTTTTTTCCTCCATCTTTACAATGACAAAGAGTGGGATGCAACGATTTAATGCAAATCCGCCAGCGAAACCTCCTCCAGGCAGAGCTTAGGGAACTCAATGGACAGATTTCGGAGGAGGGTTTAGCGTTGAACGCCTCAGGCTGTGTTTTTCCCGCTCTTTTAATCATCTTAACATGTGTTATGACGACCACCGCTAACTTGAGCCTGTCTTTAGCTGGCTTGCCGCCCTGACGGAGGGCGAACATGTTTAAATCTCCGGCCCGGATGTTTGGGAGCAGAATGGGATGCGCACGCGTGCAAGTCATCAGAAATGAGCAACAAAGGCTTTTATTGGGGGAGAAAGCGCTCGTTGGACGATTGTAGAGCGGTTTGCACTGCAAAAAATGCTTTTCTTACTTAGTATTTTTGTCTTGTTTTCAGTCCAAATATCAAAAAAATCTTACATTTAAGGCCCTTTCACACCGGACGCGTAACGAAAAAGCGACGCGGAAAAAGCGAATATTTTGTGTGCGAATAGTTTGCGTCAAAACCATTCACATCAGCCGCGAGTTTGCGACGTTTCAGAGCTCCAACATTCTAAAACATTCGCGCCGACAGCTGAGAAACACGGACACGTAATCTTACCTAATCTTCTACAGGAGCTAAAGCTTCATCATGGCCGGTTCCGCACTTACTTTCAAATGTCCGTGGGACAATTTGAGGAGCTCCTCCAGACAGAGACGGTAGCAGCGCATCTGACGACACACACACACACACACACACACACACACACACACACACACACACACACACACACACACACACACACACACACACACACACACACACACACTCTAAAGGAACGGCTCGATCCGGAGCTGCTGTGTTTCCAGTTGAGTCACAATGTAAACATTTAAGTGCCACAGTCGTACTGACGGAAACACATTCACTTTCTATAGTCGCGGACACAATTAGATTAAAAAAAATATATATCAATGTATTGATTATAATATCTGTAGCCTATAGTGGGCAAACACATCTGCATCTGCACAGCTGTAAACACAACTACAGCTGTGATCTCGTGAGAAATGCCACACCTGGCAAAGGTTAATGTTGATTGAATGGCTAGTGACATCAACTGGACATTTTGTCACCTTTGTTTCCTTGTATGTGATTGGTTTAAGCCTTTTCTGTCGCTGCGAGTGTTAAAAAAAATCGACATCGAAACGGAAAAAATAAACATCGTTTTTTTCGCCGCAGCACATTCGCGTTCAGTGTGAAAGCTCTCATTCTACAAACAACTGATCAAAAAATAAAACCATCGCGTCAAAATCGCGTCCAGTGTGAAAGGACCTTAAGAAACATTTACTAGACAAGCAAAAGTTTTTGTCTTGTTTTGGGGAAAAATAACTCAAAATTAAGAGTTTTTGCTTAAAAAAAGCTAAATAATCTGCCAATGGGTTAAGAAAAATAATCTTGATTTCTGTTTGAATTAAGATTCATTTTCTTACCTCATTGGCAGATTATTTAGCTTTTTTTAAGCAAAAACTCTTAATTTTGAGTTATTTTTCCCCAAAACAAGACAAAAACTTTTGCTTGTCTAGTAAATGCTTCTTAATGTAAGATTTTTCTGATATTTGGACTGAAAACAAGACAAAAATACTAAGTAAGAAAAGCATTTTTTGCAGTTTGAGCAGATACGGGCGTCTTTCATGCAGCGCTGTGGCTTCATACACACGAGTTCGGCTTCCTGAAGCTCATCAAATGCCTCTGAGAGATCACAGAATCACCATCCGCAGGGAAAGAGTTTATTTCCTGTTTGGGCTGAAAAATTGTCCAATTTATGAGGTCAGAAATAAAATATCAATGCACGGATCTGATGTTTCAATGCAATAGTGCCAAGGTTATTAGGGGCCAAGCACCGAAGGTGCGAAGGCACCTATTGAAACCGTTCCCGTTCTTATTATTATTATTCATCTTCTTCTTCTTCTTCCGCCGCGAAGTCTATGGCAGCCCATAGAACCGTATGGTAAAAAGTTGTGAAATTTGGCACACTAATAGAGGACAGTCTGAAATGTCACCGTAGCAAATTTGGAGTCTCAAACTCAATCCCTCTAGCGCCACCATCAGTCCAAAATTTGACTCATGTTTATGCTTATAACTTTTGAACCATAAGGGCTAGAAACAAAATTATTTTTTCCTCTGATTCCTTGGCTCAAGACGAATCGATTGCACCCTATGACGTCATTTTCCGTCATAAAAATTTCCCCGCCATTTTGAATTTTCCGAAAAACCTACTTTTACGAACTCGTCCTAGACGGTTCATCCGATTTGCACGAAAATTGAACCAGATCATCTTCAGACCATGCTGACAAAAAATCTTGCAAATCAAGTTGATTCGTCAAATCATTTTTGATAAACGCGCAAACAAATTTTACGTAGCGGTTGCAAAAACACACTTAAGGCAATATCTCCGCAACGCTTTATCGTATTCAAACCAAACTTGGTACTTGTCATCACAAGCATGACTTGAGGCAACATACAGCGTTTCGGCGCAGCACCACATACTGGTCCGGAGATACGAAAAATTGCTATTTTTGCTTATAACTTCTGAACTGTTTGTCCAAAAATCATAAAAGTGGTCTCGTTACATTCAGGACGGCATGCCGAGTCGTCTGATATTCAATTTTACCATATCGGCCATTTTGGCTGTCGGCCATTTTGAATTTTGTCAAAAAATGCTTAATTTTACAAATGCATTAGTATATTGTTACTAAACTCGGTATGTGACTTCCATGCTATGCCCTGAAGGTACTCAAAAAGTTTTAGGGCAGTGCCACCTTGTGGTCAAAAGATATAACAAACTTGACAAAAATGCTAATAACTTTTGATTAAATTAGCCTAGTATATTGAAACTGGTCATAATAGAGTCATTCGCTCATGCCGATTCAATTGCAACCTATGATGTCATTTTCGGTCATGATAATTTCCCCGCCATTTTGAATTTTCCGAAAAACCTACTTTTACGAACTCGTCCTAGACGGTTCATCCGATTTGCACGAAAATTGAACCAGATCATCTTCAGACCATGCTGACAAAAAATCTTGCAAATCAAGTTGATTCGTCAAATCATTTTTGATAAACGCGCAAACAAATTTTACGTAGCGGTTGCAAAAACACACTTAAGGCAATATCTCCGCAACGCTTTATCGTATTCAAACCAAACTTGGTACATGTCATCACAAGCATGACTTGAGGCAACATACAGCGTTTCGGCGCAGCACCACCTACTGGTCCGGAGATACGAAAAATTGCTATTTTTGCTTATAACTTCTGAACTGTTTGTCCAAAAATCATAAAAGTGGTCTCGTTACATTCAGGACGGCATGCCGAGTCGTCTGATATTCAATTTTACCATATCGGCCATTTTGGCTGTCGGCCATTTTGAATTTTGTCAAAAAATGCTATATTTTACAAATGCATTAGTATATTGTTACTAAACTCGGTATGTGACTTCCATGCTATGCCCTGAAGGTACTCAAAAAGTTTTAGGGCAGTGCCACCTTGTGGTCAAAAGATATAACAAACTTGACAAAAATGCTAATAACTTTTGATTAAATTAGCCTAGTATATTGAAACTGGTCATAATAGAGTCATTGGCTCATGCCGATTCAATTGCAACCTATGATGTCATTTTCGGTCATGATAATTTCCCCGCCATTTTTAATTTTCCAAAAAACCTACTTTTGCGAACTCGTCCTAGACGGTTTGTCCGATTTGCACAGAAATTGAACCAGATCATCTTCAGACCATGCTGACAAAAAATCTTGCAAATCAAGTTGATTTGTCAAATCGTTTTCGATAAACGCGCACACAAATTTTGCGTAGCGGTTGCAAAAACACTCATAAGCCTATATCTCCACAACGCTTTATCGTATTCAAACCAATCTTGGTAGATGTCATCACAAGCATGACCTGAGGCAAAATGCATCGTTTCGGCGCAGCGCCACCTACTGGTCTGAAGATACAAAAAATGGCTATTTTTGCTTATAACTTTTGAACTGTTTGTCCAAAAATCATGTCTTCCGCACCATGCTTTGAAGGTACTCAAAACGTTTTGGGGCAGTGCCACCTTGTGGTAAGAGGTTATAACAAAATTTACAAACATGCTAATAACTTTTGATTAAATTAGCCTAGTTTAATGAAACTGGTCATAATACAGTCATTGGCTCATGCCGAGAACAGAGATACTAATTTTTCCATATTTGGTCAAACATCCTGTCCTCAATGTTCTTATTTGATCAAAACCTACTTTTTCAAACTCATCCTAGACCGTTTGTCCAATTTCCACCAAAATCGAATCGTATCATCTTCAGACTGTGTCAACAAAAAGTTAGGGATTTTGCATCAATAGATGAAACCGTTTTTCTAAACCGCAGCGACGAAGTTGAGCCATTATGCCAAAATGACTCTTGAGGCTGTATCTCTGCAATGCTTTGACATATTGGCATCAAACTTTGCATGTGTCATTGTTCCCTTATTCTGACCACACCACATCAATTTCGTATCTGTGCCACCTATTGGTCAAAAGTGATAAACCATTAACTTACATTATCAGTGACTCAATATATGATATTTCAGCCATTTTGCCTAATCTTCTTAAACTGTATAATTGTTAATTGTTGCAGTTGGTCTGACACTCTCAGACTACAATGCATTTTCAGCCTTTTGCTTAAAATCATCTTAAAACGTGATTAATTGCTCATTGCTCCAGTTGATCTGACACTGCCAGCCATTTTGGCATGTCTTGTCTTCTTCTTTGCGCTTGGCCCCGGTATTGCTGCTTGCAGCTATATTTTTATTTATATTTGGTTTCAAGGGCGTAGATTTGCTTTGAACATTGGGGGGGTTGAACGTTAGTATGTATACCTGTTATTTTTTTATTATTATTATTTTTTTATGTATGTTGTTATTGGATAATTTATTTCTTCATATCTATCTATCTAGGCCTACATGCTTTAACTGATTACAAATTCAACATATACAAATATGAAAGAGACAACTTTTAGACATTTACTTTAAGATTTTTACATTCCACCTAATGCATTTAAAAAAATGTTGAAAGGGAAACACATTGGCTCTTGAACAACTGTAAATCATTGATTATTACAGACACTATTGAAAAATGAACTAGCAAAACAGACGGCTGCTTTGGTAACTTGTTATACTGACAGTTATGGCCAAATACATTGCAATGGATTCGCTAGCTAAAATATATGTGGTGTGTGCTTAGCTATTACACAATATTCTCATACCTCATTCTCATTACATGCTTTATTTTTATTTTTTTTGCATCCCTCTCTGACCAGCAGTTAAATATAGTCTGCTTGCTAGTTTTAGTGTTAGTTTTAGTCTTTTTTTGTTGTAATTTGGGTTATTTGTCAGGGGCAAGATTCAAAAAGCTCAGAAAAAGTATTGTGGAATAATAACTCGTACAATTTTAGAAAATATTCATTCAGAAATAAATCATACAGATAGGGCACAGATATGTGTGTGTGTGACGTGTGCCTGTAAACGCCTAAAGAGCCGACAGACTAAAGAACACACACATGAACCGCATCTTCAACACATCTTTGAGCTCAAATACAAATATAACTAAACCTAAATTGAGCTAAACCTTTACAAATACCACAGCTGTACAATTTACACACCCTATACATTAGCCCACTCATCTGATACACACACACACACACACACACACACACACACACACACACACTCACACACACACACACACACACACACACACACTCATCTGATACACACACACACACACACACACACACTCATCTAATACACACACACACACACACACACACACACACACACTCATCTAATACACACACACACACACACACACACATCTAATACACACACACACACACACACACTGAACACATGACATAACATTATTTAATATTTGAATCACAGCTTATCGTGTTTTGACATCCACAACTCGTGCATTTGACCTCAGACGTGCGGCTAGTGAACTTTCTAGAGTAGCAATCGCTTCTCTGCTCGACACTCACACACTGACAACATTATATTCACAATTAAACTTATTTTATACCACTTTTTAATGTGTGATTGTGTAAAGGTGTTCACGAGATCCCAACCTTTCACCAACTTGCTTTCAACGTCGAACACTCGTTCTCATGGAGACTGTGTGTGTGTGTGTGTGTGTGTGTGTGTGTGTGTGTGTGTGTGTGTGTGTGTGTGTGTGTGTGTGTGTGTGTGTGTGTGTGTGTGTGTGTGTGTGTGTGTGTGTGTGTGTGTGTGTGTGTGTGTGTGTGTGTGTGTGAGAGAGAGAAGCGCAGGGAAAGGAAATGCAGCTGAATGTTATTTGCTCTATGAAAGACATTGACAAAGACGAAAACTAAGGACATTTAATCTATAATGTTATTTTATTTTAGTTAGTTTTGCCAAACACACATTACAGTTTAAGTTAGTTATCGTTTTTTTTGTAATGCCTCATTTTTATTTTTACTTCAGTTAACGACAATTTACTTCAGTTTTCCCACCTAGTTTTCGTTTGTTCGTTCGTTTTCGTTCACGATTATAACCTTGAATAGTGCAAGACAACGAACAGATATATGAATGTATATAAAAAGACGATTAATATTCAGTAATATTTAGGGCCGCAACAACTAATCGATAATAATTGAGTGAGTTTCTGCAGGAAAGATACGTGATCCAAGCGCCCAAAACACGAGAATGCTTTACTTTAAACTTCAAGCTAATGCTTTTATTCTTTGGAAAACTTTTACTTCACAAAATTCCAAAGCATAATGACATATTTTTTCCATATTGAATATCATATTAAAGCTGCACTATGTAAGTTTTCCATCCACTAGAGGTCGTCTTAATATTTTTATATTTTGTATATATATATATAAAAAAACTAATAAAATGGCAAAAGCACATAATGGAACTACTAAAAATGAACATGAAAACTCAAAATATAAAAAGAAAAGTCAATTCAAAATATTAATAAAATAACACGGCTTTGAACTGAATTGAGCTGAATAATGACTCTATTGTCTTCTGTAGAACTGCTTCTTGCTGAATTACTGCTTTGAAACACATACATCTATTGGATAAAGCGCTATTATATATATTACAAAAAAAATGGCAAAAGCACATAATGGAACTACTAAAAATGTAACTAAAATTAACATGAAAACTCAAAATATAAAAATAAAGCTAATTCAAAATAAAAAATAAATACACTCTAAAAAATGCTGGGTTAAAACAACCCAATCGCTGGGTTAGTCCATTTTCAAGCCAACTTGGGTTATTTTTAACCCAGCATTTTTTAGAGTGCACAATAAAACTAAAATAACACGGCTTTGAGCTGAATAATGACACTGTTGTCTTCTGTAGAACTGCTTCTTGATGAATTTTGCAACATTGACTCTTATTTTCCTGAGTATTACTGCTTTAAAACACATATACATCTATTGTATAAAGCGTTATACATACACATAAAGGCTCCAAAAGGTTTTTTTCCCCAAAGAAAACCCATTTTTGCTTCCTTCCAGTGACCAGTTCTTAAAAGAAGCATGTTTTATCTCAGTTTGAAGGACGTTTGGAAAGATGGCGGCACAGAAGCTTCATTATTAAGAGTCTGCTAAATGAATGTGTGTATATACGGCTGAGCGTTATCACGTCTTTATCAGCTGGAAAACCTCTTTGAATGAGCGTCTGGCGACACTTAAGCAAACACGAGCTGCTTTGAGTGAAACCAGAGAGCATTCTGGGTCAGATCAGAGCGGTCTCCCCAGGGAGCGTGTTGATTGGTGGAGAGCGCTGCCTTTGATTGGGCTCTGAAAGGAACCACGCTTGACCTGGAAAAGGCCAGTTAAGCGAGCACAAGTCAGACGGCTTTATTGCAGGTGGAAATGCTGACAGAACAAACGGGCCGCAATCAGAAGGGAGCCGTTTCCCGCCAATTCCACAAACTCGGGGAACAATTCCTTCTTTTAAAGGAGGACGGCCCTGGATCCGGCTCTCTTTGGCAGCGGAAAGATCTCGCTCTCGCATTAAAAGCAATTTGTGTTGGGGAAAATTGTACATCACAGATGGCGCACGCTTCTTTCACTTGGCATATTGTGCTGGAGTTATTTTCTTTCTCCCATCATTTGTTTGTGCCATTATGTTTTTCAACTCAAACATGATTAGATCTGAGCTCATGCCGTCATATATCACCACATCTCGGTTCTTTTTCTATTGCATCAACACATTCAGATGATAATCTGCAACACATTTCAATTATTCTCATTTTTGTCTACATTGTAAAAAAAAATAGGGCTGTCAAACGATTAATCGCGATTAATCGCATCTAAAATAAAAGTTTGTGTTTACATAATATATGTGTGTGTACTCTGTTAATTATTATTTATATATAAATACACACACATTCATGTATATATTTAAGAAAAAAATATTATTTTTATATATAAAACATTTATATTTATATATATTATAGATTATATAAATGTATATACATAAATATATATATACATTAATCTTTTGACAGCCCTATTTTTAACTTATTTTATAAAATGTTTGAAATGCTAAATCTTGTGGAAGTGATTTTATGATTAAAAAAAAGAACAAATATCTGACATAAAAAATCTACTTCATACCCAATGACAGATATTTGTTCTCGTTTTAAGCACAAACTCACTTCATTTTGTGCATTTTCTCAGAAAACAAGACTTCATTTAAGGATGTTTAGAGATTTGTGCTGGAAAACAAAAATCCTAGATTTTAATGTTTTGCAGTTCATGCAATTCAATTTTTTTTAATAGTTGAATGGTTAACACCCCTGCATTAATGGATCAAAAACAAGGGTTTGTTTTTGCTTTTCAAGAGTTTCTGTTGCATTTATATATAAATACACACACAAGCATGTATATATTTAAGAAAAAAATATTATTTTTATATATAAAACATTTATATATATTATAGATTATATAAATGTATATACAGTATATACATGCAAATATTTCTTAAATATATACATGAATGTGTGTGTATTTATATATAAATAATAATTAACACAGTACACACACATATATTATGTAAACACAAACTTTTATTTTGGATGTGATTAATCGCGATTAATCTTTTGAAAGCCCTAGTTATAAAGTAATGAGATCTGTTGGAAATGGGTCAATAATACAGCTCATCGTGTGTTTGGTCACATTACGTGTGATATTCCCTTCAATTTCTTCCTTAAAATGTCTCTAAATGGATTTAAACATGCCTTCATTAAATCTGCAGAAACTCAAATTAACAAAATTAACATTGATTAACAAATGTTAATAAATGCCGTGATGCAATGCCAATAAATCAAGTGCAGCTAAATATACAATTCACTCTTTCGACTTCAGAATGTCATGTTTAATTCAGTGTGTTTTCTTTGAGTGGACAGTTTTTGCAGATTCATGGCTCTTCTGGTTCATAAAAACACGCGTGTGTCCAAATGTTGAAGTGTGTGTCGTGTGTCATCAGAGCTGTTCTCTGTGTGTGTGTGTGTGTTGTTCGCTGCACTGCGGAGGAAGGATTCAGGCACGTAATGAGAAGAATAACAAGTCAGGAATGAAATTACATGGATCACGCAATGCAATAAGAGCTCCTTCTCTCTTGGAGAGCGTAAATGTGACGCCGCGGGCCCGCAAACGGCACACCGTCAGCCGCAGGTCTGCTGTTAATGACATCCTGCACATTTGCAGCGTAAAATAACCAACCGGCCTTCTGGGTAATTACATCCAGAGAGAGGGAGAGAGAGAGAGAGGATGTCGAGTGTACGTGCAAATAAAATAACACAATTCAATTTATTTCAGTCCATTTTGTGATTAAGAAGTTGCTGAAGTATCAGTGTTTGAGCAGTCTCTTCACATTCACACGCCGGCCGGAGCGATAGCATCTGAGGCTGGAATTGGTTCTGAAGTTGTTCGGTGATGATATTTGCTTCTGTAGAGACACGAGTGGGATTTTGTCTTCCTTCCCAGAGAAAGTGTTTGAGATGGAAACGTGGAAAGCTCAGCCGTGACATCCACTCCCATGATCCATTGCAGATCCTCTTACTCTTCTATTCTGTAAGATTTTTAATGTTTCTAAAAGTCTCTTCTGCTCACCAAGGCTGTGTTTATATGATGAACAGCCCTGACTCCACTATACCCCTGAAGGTGTGGAACCAAGATGTTAGCAGCAGATCCTTTAAGTCCTGTAAGGATCGGACTTGTTTGTTCAGCTCATCCCACAGATGCTCGATTGGATTGAGATCTACGCCTCAAACTCCTGTGCCGCCCCATACGCAACAAACTGAGATGCTCTGTGTATTCTGACACCATCAGGACCAGCATTAACTTCTTGAGCAGTTTGAGCTCCAGTAGCTCGTCTGTTTGATCGGACCACACGGGCATCAATGAGCCTCTGCCGCCCATGACCCTGTGGCCGGTTCTCCACTGGTCCTCCATGACCCTGTGGCCGGTTCTCCACTGGTCCTCCATGACCCTGTGGCCGGTTCTCCACTGGTCCTTCATGACCCTGTGGCCGGTTCTCCACTGGTCCTTCATGACCCTGTGGCCGGTTCTCCACTGGTCCTCCATGACCCTGTGGCCGGTTCTCCACTGGTCCTTCATGACCCTGTGGCCGGTTCTCCACTGGTCCTCCATGACCCTGTGGCCGGTTCTCCACTGGTCCTTCATGACCCTGTGGCCGGTTCTCCACTGGTCCTCCATGACCCTGTGGCCGGTTCTCCACTGTTCCTTCATGACCCTGTGGCCGGTTCTCCACTGGTCCTTCATGACCCTGTGGCCGGTTCTCCACTGGTCCTCCATGACCCTGTGGCCGGTTCTCCACTGGTCCTTCATGACCCTGTGGCCGGTTCTCCACTGGTCCTCCATGACCCTGTGGCCGGTTCTCCACTGGTCCTCCATGACCCTGTGGCCGGTTCTCCACTGGTCCTTCATGACCCTGTGGCCGGTTCTCCACTGGTCCTCCATGACCCTGTGGCCGGTTCTCCACTGTTCCTTCATGACCCTGTGGCCGGTTCTCCACTGGTCCTTCATGACCCTGTGGCCGGTTCTCCACTGGTCCTCCATGACCCTGTGGCCGGTTCTCCACTGGTCCTTCATGACCCTGTGGCCGGTTCTCCACTGGTCCTCCATGACCCTGTGGCCGGTTCTCCACTGGTCCTTCATGACCCTGTGGCCGGTTCTCCACTGGTCCTCCATGACCCTGTGGCCGGTTCTCCACTGGTCCTCCATGACCCTGTGGCCGGTTCTCCACTGGTCCTCCATGACCCTGTGGCCGGTTCTCCACTGGTCCTTCATGACCCTGTGGCCGGTTCTCCACTGGTCCTCCATGACCCTGTGGCCGGTTCTCCACTGGTCCTTCATGACCCTGTGGCCGGTTCTCCACTGGTCCTCCATGACCCTGTGGCCGGTTCTCCACTGGTCCTCCATGACCCTGTGGCCGGTTCTCCACTGGTCCTTCATGACCCTGTGGCCGGTTCTCCACTGGTCCTCCATGACCCTGTGGCCGGTTCTCCACTGGTCCTCCATGACCCTGTGGCCGGTTCTCCACTGGTCCTTCATGACCCTGTGGCCGGTTCTCCACTGGTTCTCCATGACCCTGTGGCC
>NC_137118.1:47063392-47090892 GCF_949357685.1 Gobio gobio | reverse complement strand
AATTATTTCATGTGTGTGTTTAATCCAATATTCCTATTATATTTAATCGTTATTTAATATATCGTCCAGCTTTAGTTCATATTAAAAACTGGACCCACTTTAATAATTATAATAACTTTTTTTATATAATTTAACTTTTTTTACTTTATTTACTTATTTATTTATTTATTTATTTATTTATATAAATATAAATTAATAATAAATAAACAATAATTTAACTTTTTTATTTTATATATATATATATATAATCATTATTTATTTTATGTGTATGTTTAATCCAATATTCATAGTATATTTATTAGTTATTTAATAAATCGTCCAGCTTTAGTTTATAGTAAAAAATGGACCCACTTTAATAATACACTTTTTTTATTTGTATAATTTAACTTTATTTTATAAAGCGCCTTTAAAAGCAGCTTCTCAAAGCGCTGTACACAAAATAAGCAATACATATCTCAAATAATAGAACTAAACATTAACAAACAAATGCTAGTTTAAAAAATATGTCTTTAAAAATGTCAGCGGTCTGAGTTTCCCTAAGTGTGTTTGAGGAATGTGGAGGAGTGTGACGAGAGTAATCTGGGCTGTAGGGATTTAACACTTCAGATAAATAATGTGGAGCCAAGCCATGCAGTGCTTTGTGTCCGCAGCATCATTTTAAAACCAACTTTTAGCTTTTCTGCTAAAGAGACATTTAACATAGGACACAATCTTGCTATATTTCTGAGGTGAAAAAAGGACGTTTTAACAGTAGTCTGAACAAAAGAATCATATGAAAGATAGCATCAAAAATAACTCCAAGGTTCCTCGCTTTACTTGAGTCTCTAAAACAGCCGTCAATAGTCAAAGACTCGCTTTGGGAACCAGTGAGCATAACTTCAGTTTTACCACTGTTCAGACTAGGGATGTGATGGTGAGGAAATCGACTTATGACAACACGGATGAAACCGGTATCACCGGCGGGGGATTTTCAAATCGCTAATTCTAAACCGAAAGTAAAATGCACACGGACGCTCGGGCGTTCATAACGGAGCAGAGCAAAGCGACTGTTTTCAATCAATTCCTATGAAAGTTAAAGGGATAGTTCACTCAAAAATGAAAATTCTGTCATCATTTACTCACCATCAAGTAGTTTCTTTGTTTTGATGAACACAAAAGAAGATATTTAGAAGAATGTTTGTAACCAAGCAGATAGAGCAACCATTGACTACCGTAGTATTTTTTCCCTACTATGGTAGTCAATGGTTGCTTGATTATAAAGATTCTTCTAAATATCTTCTTTTGTGTTCATCAAAACAAAGAAACTCATACAGGTTTGAAACAACTTGAGGGTGAGTAAATGATGACAGAATTTTCATTTTTGGGTGAACTATCCCTTTAAGCTTCCATAGGCATGAACGGAAAATGTGCCAGATAGAGCTGGGCGATTTTTCGATTAATCATTTTTTTTTTAAATGTGGTCGAATTGTCAAAATCAATTGCCACGAATCGATTTTTTCCATATTTATTTCCACAAAATTGAACGGAAGAATAACGTAAATCGAATTACTAGTCTTCTCCACTAGATGTCACACGATGTTATAAAGGAGCGAGAGCTCATTCAGAGCTTAAATGGCGGCTTCTGGTGCGTTGTCGACATTTGTAACGTTAATGCTGAGGTGAAATGCTGTAGTAATGCTACAAATCTGCGGGACCATTTGAGGAGACATCACCCAGACGTTGCAACACCCCCACAGTCGAGCACACAACCGCTAAAACTATATCACACACATGCGAATGCTCGCCTTGCATTATGATCATTGTATTAAACTTGAGCATTCACTTACGCACGTACGTTAGCCATTATAGACATATTCAAATCAACTGAGTCAATAGACAGCACAGGACCAATCATTCAAACCTAATAGCTTTTATTATAAACAGATTTCCTCAAATAAAAGTTAGTCCACAAAAGTCAGCACGTTAAAGTCCCTGTAAAGTCAAAACTAAACATGTGTTCTGAGTTCCTCACACCACAGATAAATGTGTTATTAACCACCCAGCCAAATTTGAATCATAAAAAAATCCGGGAAGTACATAAAATAGCTTATCAAAAACCTGAAAAAATGAGCAGCATTCTCTGCTCTCAAACGCTGGGGGTGTGTCCGCTGTCGGCGCCGAAACCACGCCCACTCGCGGGAAAGCGGCAGTAGCACACAAGACAACACTCACTGATCACGAGCGTCTATGATCACGACGCACCAGATGTCGGCGGGACGGGAGGATGAAGGCCTGGGCGGGGGATAGTCGGTTCTGCAGCGGATTATCAGTGAATCCCAGTTGTCTCCGGTGAAAGTTTGTAAAACGAACCGGTGTAAAGTCACTGCAGAGGTAGGTGTCGGTGATGATCCTCAGCTCTCCATCAAGGTTGCTGTTCACAAAATTAATCCACCTCTTCATCGTTTTTGTTTTGTAAGCTGTTATGCAAGTTGTTGACTATAGTAACTAACAGTACTAACAGTAACTCGCGATCGAACTGATGCGAATGTGCTCTAGTTATGATCGTGTTAGGGGAGGAGCCAGGCTCGGTGGCTTCAGTGCGTCATCGAGCCACCGTTTTAGCCCCGCCCAGAAAATCCTGAACACAGCAACGGTGAAAAACTGTTTAACGGTCTAACTTCTGAATTCAGTACTTCATAGTTCACAGTCTTTGTAATGTGTTTCAGCAATACATTTCTAACATTTATAATGTGTTTAGAAACAAATCTCAGAATTGCCTTTACAGGGACTTTAAGGTATTGTTAAAGCTACACTGTGTAACTTTTTTAGTCTATTCTTAGCTAAAAACACTTAGTTCTTTGAAAAATATATGTGCTCATTAATGTATATTTACTTCTTTCAAGTAATAAAGTATTCTCGTAAGTTTATAATATGCCATTGAAAATACATAAGGTAATGGGATCTAACGGTGGTCGCCATGTTGCCCCTCCATCTTGAAAGTACATTAGCCAAAGAGGGACATACCCGTAAATTCAAGCTTCGCCTTTTGCGTTTCACTCGATGGCACTGTACAAAATTCTCTGCCTCGCGCATGTGCGCGTCAACTTGTTCAGACTTGTCTGGTGCATGTGCAGAGAGTTTTCATCTCAGCTGCGTCCAGTAACAGAGTTATACGGAGTTTTCCTGGCTTGTTTATTCCTCAAAAGTCTGTTTTTCCTTGTGTGGTATTTCTGTGCGTTCATAACTCCGTAAGTAATAATAGTTATTGTCATTGTAACGTTAGATGTGTTTCAGAGTGTGTCATCGCGTAATTCAGTTGATGTCATCTCAGAAGTATTTTTGTGTCAACATACAAAAGCGTAATGCTCACCTATTTGAATAATCATTCAGTTATTTTGTTATCAACAATGTTTATTCGTTTTTAGAAAATATTTGCTTGTAATGTATGTTGACGGAAATATGTATCAGGTCTGATCGGCATTTTAACAATTGTTATACAGAGCGCACTGCAGTGCTAACGTTAAAGCGGCGCACACACTTTTGTAACCGGACACCGCTTGTTAGCAGCGGCAGCTCCGCTCCTTTTAATGCAGCTGCATTTAGCGCCTATATATGGTACAATAAGCTCTGGTTTACGGTTACATTATACAAATGTAACTTATAAGTATACTTATACAGTTCTGAACTGTGTATGTATATTTACCATCCTTATTTGTTCTCTCACAGAAACCACATTTATGTACATATCCACGCAAACCTGTTTATGCCTTGCAATTGGATGACTGAATAAACATTACTATCATCAAAGTTCACTCTGGATTAGCTGCAGTTCTTTCTAGCCGAATAATTAGGCCAGTTGAGTTCCAACCATCCCACTGCGCACAGAATATCCCACAGGCACCGTGTTGAATGTGGACGAGGTCGAACTGGAAGCCATATTAATCTTGGACTAAATCGGCCACCGTAGGAGTTGAAACGAAATCGGAATTGAGAAGAACAGAAACTAAAATTCACTGGATGGTCATATACCTTTTAACCGCTAGATGGGGGAAAATATCACACAGTGTAGCTTTAATAATAATAATTTGTTACATTTCTATAGCGCTTTTCTGGGTACTCAAAGCGCTTTACATGGAAGGGGGGAATCTCCTCATCTTGTTGTTCGTTACCACGGCAACTACTTTTGTATATTAAGAGTTTAATATACAGGTTTGTGGCTCTTAATTTCTTTTGAAATACTCACTTGTAAACATATGTTCACTGTTCTTTTTTATAAATAGTATTTGTATTAAATCTATATTCATTGAGTTGAATCAAAATCGAATCGATTTGAGAGCTTGCGAATCGAATTGGAACATCTGAATGACTGAGCGGCCATGCTCATTTTACTTTCGGTTTAGAACTCACTTAAATTGACGCTTTTACATTTCACTTTGAAACCAAATCTTCCGCGATCATCTGGTCTGTCAGCTCTTCGCTCTCCTGATGAATGAAATCTGACTCTCTCTCGTCTCTCGTTCAGTTCACACTCTATAGACCCTTGTATAGAGGGTTTCTCAGAGCGGAAGTCGTCATAGTTGGGTTAACTATTATAGTTGTGAATGAAAAAACGCCACAATAGTGATTTTACAACTTTCGAAAAGAGGGAAAAATAGAGTGAGATTGATAACGGCAGTGAAAAGAGAGAAAAATTTTCATTTTTACCATCACTCCCATAGACGCTGTATTAGAAACACCCTCACAGCAGCGCTAACTTGTTTTGTTTTTTTGTAATTTGAGGCAAAAGTAATAAAATACAAAGTATTAGTGTTATAAATGTTCATATATTTAATAAAAAAAAATGAAAATACAAAAAAACTTTGCAGGATTTATGATATTATTGACTGTTAAAATGTGTCATCACAGTCTGTGAATAGGATGCATTGCGCAGACAAGTTCAGTTTTTAACTGTGGTGTCTGTTCTCTAGCTGAATTAGATTATTTTATTATTATAAAAATCCAAAATGACAGAGAGGGCGGTACCGCGGTGGGCAAGAGATGTAACCGATGTTTCGCCTGAACACCGACTATCATAGCAAGCCTAGTTCAAACTCAAGAAATGATTACCCATACAGAAATACAGCTAGAGGAAAACCAACATCAGGGTGTTCTTTTGAGTGAATATAAATCTGTGTATCATCAGCATAATAACGTGATAATGGAGGCCAAGAGATCGCAACAAGGCATGACAGATAAATATGAAAAAATAAAGGGCCCAAGACTGAGCCCTGGGGAACACCACTGAAAACATTATATATATGTGGTGTGTGTGACTCTGGACCACAAAACCAGTCATAAAGGTCTATTTTTTTAATTGAGATGTATAGATCATCTTCATCTGAATAAATAATCTTAATTAATGTGTGGTTTGTTAGGATCGGACAATATTTGGCAAATCTGGAATCTGAGGGTGCAAAAAAATCTGAATATTGAGAAAATCTCCTTTAAAGTTGTCCAAATGAAATCCTTAGCAATGCATATTACTACTAATAATACATTTATATATTTACGGTAGGAATATCTTCATGGAACATGATCTTAATATCCTAATGATTTTGGCATAAAAGTAAAATGTATAATTTTGACCCATAATGTGTTGTTGTTATTGCCACAGAGATACCGTGAGACGTTTGACTGCTGTTGAGCGCCAATAAAATTTCCAGTGTGTTTAATGTTTCTTTAATATATGGTCCAGCTCTAGTATAAAATCCGGACCCGCTGTAAGGACATCATTATTCGTTTCTCCCCGTGAACATTTCTTTTTCCCTCCTTCACCAAAGGCTCTTGCACACAAGCGGGTGACAGTCTTTTTCATGACCCTCTTTTCCTTGGCAAGCCCATAAAATGGACTTAAATCTGTTTTGTGAAAGAGCTCTGTGTTTTCATTTCTTCTTTTCTTTTCTCTGGACTCTCAAAAGCACTTGTCAGTGCGCTCAGATAAAGACGGGGTTCAGAGGTGACCGTACGCCCGAGAGCTGCTGAGCCCGTCGCCATGGCAGCGGCGTTTTCATTCAGGCAGTCGCTGGGCAAGCCGGGGTCCTGCAGAGTCACGCAGCGCCACATGGCGAAGGCCCACGGTGCTTTGAGAAAGGACTCGTCCAGGGAGATGCGAGAGGATTTGAAACTATCTTCAGTGGATATGAAAACCGGCCCCGCTGGGGTCCTCGTCTATTGTGCTGGCTTTTAAAGAGCCGCTTCAGCCAGAAATGAAAATACAGCCGTCAGTTACTCACCAGCGATCTGCTCCAAACCCTGTGGAACGGGAAATGAGATGTTCAGCAGAATGTTCACGCTGCTCTTTTCAGTTTCTTTATTAAAAGGGTCTGAGAAACACTGAGAACTGATCATTGAAAGGTTCATCTGAGGAACCAAAAATGGCTCTTTTATGGCAGCGCTGGAACCTTGTGTAATGAAAATGATTATATGATACATACACTGATCAGGTATAACATTATGACCGGTGAATAACACTGATGATCTCTGTTAGTGGGTGGGATATATTAGGCAGCAAGTGAACATTTTGTCCTCAGAGTTGATGTGTTAGAAGCAGGAAAAATGGGCAAGCGTAAGGATTTGAGCGAGTTTGACAAGGGCCAGATTGTGACGGCTAGAGGACTGGGTCAGAACATCTCCAAAACTGCAGCTCTTGTGGGGTGTTCCCGGTCTGCAGTGGTCAGACTCTATCAAAAGTGCTCAGAGGAAGGACCAGTGGAGAACCGGCCACAGGGTCATGAAGGACCAGTGGAGAACCGGCCACAGGGTCATGAAGGACCAGTGGAGAACCGGCCACAGGGTCATGGAGGACCAGTGGAGAACCGGCCACAGGGTCATGAAGGACCAGTGGAGAACCGGCCACAGGGTCATGAAGGACCAGTGGAGAACCGGCCACAGGGTCATGAAGGACCAGTGGAGAACCGGCCACAGGGTCATGAAGGACCAGTGGAGAACCAGCCACAGGGTCATGGAGGACCAGTGGAGAACCGGCCACAGGGTCATGAAGGACCAGTGGAGAACCGGCCACAGGGTCATGAAGGACCAGTGGAGAACCGGCCACAGGCTCATGAAGGACCAGTGGAGAACCGGCCACAGGGTCATGAAGGACCAGTGGAGAACCAGCCACAGGGTCATGGAGGACCAGTGGAGAACCGGCCACAGGGTCATGAAGGACCAGTGGAGAACCGGCCACAGGGTCTTGAAGGACCAGTGGAGAACCGGCCACAGGGTCATGAAGGACCAGTGGAGAACCGGCCACAGGGTCATGAAGGACCAGTGGAGAACCGGCCACAGGGTCATGGAGGACCAGTGGAGAACCGGCCACAGGGTCATGGAGGACCAGTGGAGAACCGGCCACAGGGTCATGAAGGACCAGTGGAGAACCGGCCACAGGGTCATGAAGGACCAGTGGAGAACCAGCCACAGGGTCATGGAGGACCAGTGGAGAACCGGCCACAGGGTCATGGAGGACCAGTGGAGAACCGGCCACAGGGTCATGAAGGACCAGTGGAGAACCGGCCACAGGGTCATGGAGGACCAGTGGAGAACCGGCCACAGGGTCATGGAGGACCAGTGGAGAACCGGCCACAGGGTCATGAAGGACCAGTGGAGAACCGGCCACAGGGTCATGTAGGACCAGTGGAGAACCGGCCACAGGGTCATGGAGGACCAGTGGAGAACCGGCCACAGGGTCATGTAGGACCAGTGTAGAACCGGCCACAGGGTCATGAAGGACCAGTGGAGAACCGGCCACAGGGTCATGTAGGACCAGTGGAGAACCGGCCACAGGGTCATGGAGGACCAGTGGAGAACCGGCCACAGGGTCATGGAGGACCAGTGGAGAACCGGCCACAGGGTCATGTAGGACCAGTGGAGAACCGGCCACAGGGTCATGAAGGACCAGTGGAGAACCGGCCACAGGGTCATGTAGGACCAGTGGAGAACCAGCCACAGGGTCATGAAGGACCAGTGGAGAACTGGCCACAGGGTCATGGAGGACCAGTGGAGAACCAGCCACAGGGTCATGGAGGACCAGTGGAGAACCGGCCACAGGGTCATGGAGGACCAGTGGAGAACCGGCCACAGGGTCATGGAGGACCAGTGGAGAACCGGCCACAGGGTCATGGAGGACCAGTGGAGAACCAGCCACAGGGTCATGAAGGACCAGTGGAGAACCGGCCACAGGGTCATGGAGAACCAGTGGAGAACCGGCCACAGGGTCATGGAGGACCAGTGGAGAACCGGCCACAGGGTCATGGAGGACCAGTGGAGAACCGGCCACAGGGTCATGGAGGACCAGTGGAGAACCGGCCACAGGGTCATGAAGGACCAGTGGAGAACCGGCCACAGGGTCATGAAGGACCAGTGGAGAACCGGCCACAGGGTCATGAAGGACCAGTGGAGAACCGGCCACAGGGTCATGGAGGACCAGTGGAGAACCGGCCACAGGGTCATGAAGGACCAGTGGAGAACCGGCCACAGGGTCATGAAGGACCAGTGGAGAACCGGCCACAGGGTCATGGAGGACCAGTGGAGAACCGGCCACAGGGTCATGAAGGACCAGTGGAGAACCGGCCACGTGGGTTAGGGTTAGGTTTTAAACCTTTGAACAGGATGAAGATGTCCAAATGTTTCTTATTTTCATTTAGCCCTGCCCTTCAGAAGCAACACTTGCATGTTTCCTGGAAGTACAATTTACCTTGATCTTCAAATTCAATAAGTTTTCACCCCCGGCTCTTAATGCGTCGTGTTTCCTTCTGGAGCATCAGTGAATGTTTGAACCTTTTTTAGTAGTTGTGTTTGAGTCCCTCAATCGTCCTCAGTGTGAAAAGATGGATCTCAAAATCATACAGTCATTTCCGGAGAGGGTCAAATGTGCAAAAGATGCTGGAAAACTGAAGAATGTGCAGGAGCTGGAGGAAGAACTGAAGAACATTGGTCAGTTTAGCAGCTCAGGACAAACAAGAGACTCAAGAACAACCATCACACAACACACACACAGCCGTGGATCATCAGGGAACGACACACACACACACACACACATTCACACACAGCCGTGGATCATCAGGGAACTACACACTCACAGTCACACACACATACACACACACACACACACAAACACACACACACACACACAGCCGTGGATCATCAGGGAACGACACACACACACACACACACACACACACACACACACACACACACACACTCACACTCACACACACACAGCCGTGGATCATCAGGGAACTACACACACTCACACACACACACACACACACACACACACACACACACACACACACACACACACATACACACACAGCCGTGGATCATCAGTGAACTGCACACACACACACACTCACACTCTCACACACACACACACACACACACACACACACACACACACACACTCACACACACAGCCGTGGATCATCCAGGGAACGACACACACACTCACTTTTGATCTGGGTCATTTTAATAAATCTAACAAGTCTTGTGGACTATATGTAAAATTTTTTAATGTAAAATATCTTATTCAGGACAGCACTAAATAAAAAATAACGCATTTTTTATGATCCCTCTTATTAAGTTAAAATGATTCCCATTTTCCCAGATTCTGCGAGCGGTTCACACACTTGTTCTTGCCACTGTATGTGTAGAGAGAGAGAGATTTATTCCATTATTCACTTGTTTTGTTCTTTGAGAGAAAGAAACTGTGTTGGCCAAAAGCATCTGAAGAATCTGAGTATTGAATGTTATGATTTGTTGATTTGACCAGGAGTTTGACATGAGTAAGTCTGTGGTGTGGGCGAGTCTGAACACGCTGTGGATGTTGGCGGCGTTTGATTTAATTTAAGCGTCTCCAGAGAAACCGAAGGGAACGCAGAGACAGAGATGCATGTGGTCCGTGACCTTTGACATCGGGCATAAATAAACCCATCACTCAGAGAGAGCATAAGAGAAAGCAGAGGAGAGGCATTGCTCAGATAACGTGATGAGAAAGCTTTGAGCTCATGTTGAGATGACAGCAGAGTTTGAGACGTTAATTGAGATGTTAAAGGCGTCATCGTTCCTGTGGGAAGGTAAATATTTTCCAGACGTTTGTCTGTGACTCTTTAGCGCCCGCGATCTAATTAGCCCCACTTTTGGGGTTTGCTATAGTGCACATCTGAAGGGAAAATGAGTGCATTCATTATAAACGATATGCAAAATTAATGAACACTCGACACACAAACCCTGTGAAGACGGCGGAACATTTCCATACGTTTATAAGCGGCTCACAGCGAGTCCACGGGATTTAGATCAGATCGATCCCCACTAAAGTTCATCTGGATTGAGATATTAAAGGGTTAGTTCACCCAAAAATTAGTCATTAATTCCTCACCCTCATGTGGTTGGACACCCGTCAGACCTCCGTTCATCTTCAGACACAAATGAAGATATTTTAGTGTAAAGCTGATGCTGAGAAAGGCTTCAGATAGGCCTCCATTGGCATTCAGTACATTTACACTCACAAGACCCATAAAAGGCACTAAAAACGCCGTTACAAAGTCCATCTCACCACAGTGACTCTACAATAATTTTACGATGCGACGACAATAGTTTTTGTGCGAAAAAAAAATCAAAATAACAACTTTATTCAACCTCTTCTTGTCTTCCGTGTGTGTCTCCACGACGCATGCGCGAGAATATGAGCAGATCCGGCGTTCGGGAATCCATGAAATGCCACTTTAGCCTGATTTTGAGCACTACGCCGAGACCTAAAGCACGATCAGTGTAGAATTCAACAGCTGAGATACGTGCGTCTTCCTCTGCTTGTAAACAAATCTCTTCTGGGTCATGTGTCCGAACGCCGGATCTGCTCATATTCTCACGCATGCGTCGTGGAGACACACACGGAAGACAAGAACAAGTTGGATAAAGGTGTTATTTGGATTTTTTTTGCGCACAAAAACTATTGTCGTCGCATCGTAAGATTATTGTAGAGTCACTGTGGTGAGATGGACTTTGTAACGGCGTTTTTAGTGCCTTTTATGGGTCTTGTGAGTGTAAATGTACTGAATGCCAATGGAGGCCTATCTGAAGCCTTTCTCAGCATCAGATTTACACTAAAATATCTTCATTTGTGTCTGAAGATGAACGGAGGTCTGACGGGTGTCCAACCACATGAGGGTGAGGAATTAATGACACAATTTACATTTTTGGGTGAACTAACCCTTTAAGGGTGCTTTCACATCTCTAGTTCGGTTCATTTGGTCGGAATCAAGGGCAAACAATTATACAGTGTAGTATTTTTCAGCTTTTTGGGTTCCTTTTCACACCACACTGATTGCTTTGGTCCGAACCAGTTGAAACGAACCAAAATGCCGTCACATGACAACATCCACATCACTCATTGGCCATAGAGACAAACCGACACGCGTCATAATCTGAAGGCCACGCCCACACCGGGGGAAAACAATCCAACGCTCTCCATTGACTTTGCATTGCGTGAAGCGGCTCCTTGTCATTTCGGACTTATACAAAAAAAAACAGAACAATGTCTAAAAGCTGATATGTGACAAAGTGTACAGCAAACAAGCTAAACAACACAGAAATAAGTTTTTATAAGCTGTCGACCCAAAAAAACGAGAGTTTAAGGAGACAAAAGTGGATAAAGGCAGTAAAACGTGACGCTTCAGCTGAAGAATGGGGACATTTTGGGATCCTGACACTCAGTGTGTCTCAGTTTGTCTATGTGTGCAGTAAATATGTTGTCACTGTTAAGTCAAATATCCAAATGTCAGTTTTATATATTATATTTCCTGTCTCTGATGACGTTCTCCTCTAGTGTGTGCACTTCTCAGTACGTGTCTCAATGGCCTGTATCCACTTTTTTGTCCTTAAACGCTCGTTTTTTGGATCAATAGCTTATAAAAACGTCTGGGTTTTTGGTTGTGGGTTTTGTTTAGCTTGTTTGCTGTACACTTTGTCACATATCAGCTTTTAGACATTGTTCTGTTTTTTGTTATAAGTCTGAAATGACAAGGAGCCGCTTCACGCAATGCAAAGTCAATGGAGAGCGTTCGATTGTTTTCCCCCCCGGTGGGCGTGGCCTCCAGATTATGACGCGTGTCGCTCTGTCTCTATAGACTGTAAAAAAAATATGGACATAGTGTGCGTGAAGTCACCCGTAGGATTCTGATGAGCAGTTTTGAAGCGCAAAGTATGGACGAGATGGCCGTCGCCATCTTGGCAGCGCATCATCGCACGTCACTCTCGGATCTCGGCAAAAAGGCGGGACGTGGGCGGAGCTAAATGAGGCAGGTGTGAAAGCACCCTAAAGATCCAAATGAGAAACATCCAGTCTAGAATGAGGTCAGTGCTTCAGTCAGAGCCGGATTGAACCGGTTTAATGTCCTGGACTAGTTTCTGCATCCGTTGGACAAACACTACAGAGCTTTCTGGCAGATTCTCAGATATTAATATGTATTCATATTGATTCGGGACACATTTCCATATTTCTCCCTCTGCATATACGGTGTTTATGCCTCAGATTGATCGAATCTTTCATAACTTCTGTATTCTCCTTTGCTCTGTTGACTTGAGCGGATGAGATGTCGGGGTAATGATAACGGGATGTTTGCTGCGCTGATGCTGCACTTCTGAGAATCACAGAAACTGCTGCAGAAGCGTCTTCGCTTTCCCTCCGTTTGCACACAGCGGCTTCTGTCATTCGGCTCTCAGGACACATCAGAAAATGATTAGAATTGTTGTTTATGTTGCAGTTCCGTGTGTTTGGACATGAGCAGACTGTGGTCAGTTATATGAGAACAGAAGTGGAGTAAAATCAAATCAGGTCTTGAGTTCTACAGTGCAGCTTTACACCGTGATGATACACAGGAAAATTACAGAATCAGTGATGCAAACTTCATCAAATATGCTCTAAAAAGAGTCCAAATGTTTGCAGGCACATGTGGTCAGATTGAGCTGTGTTGAGCTGCTGATGCGTGTTTGCTCAGGGCAGGAAAACAAACCCAGGTGAGATCTAGAGAAGAGTCACCACAGCGTCCTCGACCTTCAGCGTTAATTAGGACATCTGTGCATGTGTGCGGGACTTTACCTGCCGCCGCTATTAATCACCTCGGCACACGTGTGTGTGTGTGTGTGTGTGTGTGTGTGTGTGTGTGTGTGTGTGTGTGTGTGTGTGTGTGCGTTTTCACCCACTCTGACTTTTGGAGCTCCACTGAAGGGTTCTTTAACATCGAGTCATGAACCCTTGAGTTCTATATAGAGCTCCACTGAAGGGTTCTTCAACATTGAGTCAGGAACCCTAGAGTTCTATATAGAGCTCCACTGAAGGGTTCTTTAAAATCGAGTAATGAACCCTAGAGTTCTATATAGAGCTCCACTGAAGGGTTCTTTAAAATCGAGTCATGAACCCTAGAGTTCTATATAGAGCTCCACTGAAGGGTTCTTCAACATTGAGTCAGGAACCCTAGAGTTCTATATAGAGCTCCACTGAAGGGTTCTTTAAAATCGAGTAATGAACCCTAGAGTTCTATATAGAGCTCCACTGAAGGGTTCTTTAAAATCGAGTCAAGAACCCTAGAGTTCTGTATAGAGCTCCACTGAAGGGTTCTTTAAAATCGAGTAATGAACCCTAGAGTTCTATATAGAGCTCCACTGAAGGGTTCTTTAAAATCGAGTCAAGAACCCTAGAGTTCTATATAGAGCTCCACTGAAGGGTTCTTTAAAATCGAGTCAAGAACCCTAGAGTTCTATATAGAGCTCCACTGAAGGGTTCTTTAAAATCGAGTCAAGAACCCTAGAGTTCTATATAGAGCTCCACTGAAGGGTTCTTTAAAATCGAGTCAAGAACCCTAGAGTTCTGTATAGAGCTCCACTGAAGGGTTCTTTAAAATCGAGTCATGAACCCTAGAGTTCTATATAGAGCTCCACTGAAGGGTTCTTTAAAATCGAGTCATGAACCCTAGAGTTCTATATAGAGCCGACTGAAGGGTTCTTTAAAATCGAGTCATGAACCCTAGAGTTCTATATAGAGCTCCACTGAAGGGTTCTTTACCATTGAGTCATGAACCCTAGAGTTCTATATAGAGCCGACTGA
This sequence comes from Gobio gobio, assembly GCF_949357685.1. Lineage (NCBI taxonomy): Eukaryota > Metazoa > Chordata > Actinopteri > Cypriniformes > Gobionidae > Gobio > Gobio gobio. Next base: position 47,076,776 of record NC_137118.1, on the reverse strand, counting down.
AGGGTTCTTTAAAATCGAGTCATGAACCCTAGAGTTCTATATAGAGCTCCGCTGAAGGGTTCTTTAAAATCGAGTCATGAACCCTAGAGTTCTATATAGAGCTCCACTGAAGGGTTCTTTAAAATCGAGTAATGAACCCTAGAGTTCTATATAGAGCCGACTGAAGGGTTCTTTAAAATCGAGTCATGAACCCTAGAGTTCTATATAGAGCTCCGCTGAAGGGTTCTTTAAAATCGAGTCATGAACCCTAGAGTTCTATATAGAGCCGACTGAAGGGTTCTTTAAAATCGAGTCAGGAACCCTAGAGTTCTATATAGAGCTCCACTGAAGGGTTCTTTAAAATCGAGTCAGGAACCCTAGAGTTCTATATAGAGCTCCACTGAAGGGTTCTTTAAAATCGAGTCATGAACCCTAGAGTTCTATATAGAGCTCCACTGAAGGGTTCTTTAACATTGAGACATGAACCCTAGAGTTCTATATAGAGCTCCACTGAAGGGTTCTTTAAAATCGAGTAATGAACCCTAGAGTTCTATATAGAGCTCCACTGAAGGGTTCTTTAAAATCGAGTCATGAACCCTAGAGTTCTATATAGAGCTCCACTGAAGGGTTCTTTAACATCGAGTCAGGAACCCTAGAGTTCTATATAGAGCTCCACTGAAGGGTTCTTTAACATCGAGTCAGGAACCCTAGAGTTCTATATAGAGCTCCGCTGAAGCTTTGTGTATTTTCTTAGCGTCCAGAATTCATTCAAAGACGAGTCGTTTGGTCTTTAGCACCCTGTCGGCTTTCCCACATGAAATATTAATAACTCTGCTGATTTCTGTGTGTGTTATTGTATTATTATTATTTTGCCAGGGAATAGATCTGAGCTGCTCACGACTCAAACAAGGTTGTTTTTTTGTGAAATTGTTCCCAATTAACGCAATAATGTCTTTGGCATGTGAATAATTCAGAAACACAGTGTGGGAGATTCACAGGCGCATTTGCATTTGTGCTTCTGAATCTGAGGGTTATGAAAGAGAAACAGCAGTGGGTTTTTTTGCACATTTCTCATCTCGAAGCGTAGCAGCTGCTGGTTTACAAACCATTGGTTTATATTTGTATTAAGCACACATTATGACTAGTTTTCGACCTGGTCTAGTCTGTATGAAGAGAATCAAGGGCTGGTCGATGGTAAACGGTCCTTCATCTGCCGAAGTCTTCCTCTTCTGATCAGACTGAAGATTATTTAAAAGCTGTTGTCATTTAAAGCAATTACTGCGCTCCATTAAATATTAATGCTGGTTTTTCCTTCATCCTCAAGCCGCGTTCGATCACATAGAGACATCTAACCAACACACACACACACACACACACACACACACAGACACACACACACACACACACACACACAGAGACACAGCTGCTTCAAATTAAATTGATGTCAGCTTCTCTTGATGGAGCCACAAACAATAATTGGCTCCTAATGCTTCTGCCTATTTGTATAATGACCACTTGTATTAATTTCCTCCATGAATATGAGCGCAGGAGTAGCTGCTAATCAGAGTCACCGGCTGGTGTCTGCTTTAGACGTCCTTCCTTAACCAAATGACAAGTGATGGTTTGAATGCAGTCGTCTGTTTACCGCTGGGCCTCCTCTCTCATCTAGATCTCACTTGCCTATTCATAAAACGATCTGTTCAAACCTGTAGAAGAAATTAATACTTTCATTCATAAAGGACGCATTACATTGATCAAAGGTCACTTTTATACACTCTAAAAAAAAGCAATTGGGTTGTTTTAACCCAGCATTTGGGTTGTTTTAAGCAAACATTTAACCCAACCGCTGGGTTAAAACGACCCAATTGCTGGGTTAGTCCATTTTCAACCCAACTTGGGTTGTTTTTAACCCAGCATTTTTTAGAGTGTAGTATTCATAAAATGATCTGTTCAAACCTGTAGAAGAAATTAATACTTTTATTCATAACAGACGCATTAAATTGATCAAAGGTCATGCTTATACACTCTAAAAAACGCTGGGTTAAAAACAACCAGAGTTGGGTTGAAAATGGACTAACCCAGGAATTGGGTTGTTTTAACCCAGCATTTGTTTTTTTTTAAGCAAACATTTAACCCAACCGCTGGGTTAAAACAACCTAATTGCTGGGTTAAAACAACCCAATTGCTGGGTTAGTCCATTTTCAACCCAACTTGGGTTGTTTTTAACCCAGCATTTTTTAGAGTGTGTCTTTTAAAGTTGTCCGAATGAAGTCCTTTGCAATGCATATTACTACTAATAATAAATTTTTTATATATTTACGGTAGGAATATCTTCATGGAACATAATCTTAATATCCTAATGATTTTTGGCGTAAAAGAAAAATGCATAATCTTGACCCACACTCTAAAAAATGCTGGGTTAAAAACAACCCAAGTTGGGTTGAAAATGGACTAACCCAGCAATTGGGTTGTTTTAACCCAGCATTTTTTAGAGTGTAGTATTCATAAAATGATCCGTTCAAACCTGTAGAAGAAATGAATACTTTTATTCATAACGGACGCATTAAATTGATTAAAGGTCATGCTTACACACTCTAAAAAATGCTGGGTTAAAAACAACCCAAGTTGGGTTGAAAATGGACTAACCCAGGAATTGGGTTGTTTTAACCCAGCATTTGTTTTTTTTAAGCAAACATTTAACCCAACCGCTGGGTCAAAACGACCCATTCACTGGGTTAAAACAACCTAATTGCTGGGTTAAAACAACCCAATTGCTGGGTTAGTCCATATTCAACCAAACTTGGGTTGTTTTTAACCCAGCATTTTTTAGAGTGTGGGTCAAAATTATGCATTTTTCTTTTACGCCAAAAATCATTAGGATATTAAGATTATGTTCCATGAAGATATTGTGTGACTCTGAAGACTGGAGGAATGATGATAAATCACACTTTACTGTATATTCACATAGAGAACAGCTGATCTACACTGGAGGAATATTACACTGTTTTACTGGAGTTATGATCACATAAATGCAGACTTTAAAACAAAATATTTTTAAATGATGAAAATCCTTTTCTTATTTCTTTCCGCTCATCTCTGTGTACCTTTACCAAGAGAGATAGAAACGCTTTCTGATGACTGACATGCAATTTCCTTCCGTTAATAAATGTGCCAATTATCGCTCGGGACGTCTCATCAGACAATAACGGCGTCTGTGTGGGAGAAATACAGTGAGCTGACTAAACCAAACCCCAAAGAGACACGTTTCTCCTGTGTGAGTGTGATAAATCCTGAGGTGTGTGTGTGTGTGTGTGTGTGTGTGCTTTTATAGATACGACACGTGTGTTGAGCTCCATATGGATACGCTGATCTTCAGCTCTATGTATAGCCCATAATTACACTTCAGCACAGACGCCCACACCAACTGCAGCTATTAGAGGAGCATTGAGCTCACAGCATCAGTCCTGCGTCGGCCATTACACCAGACAGACGAGACCTGGAAGACCATCACACTGACTCCAGACCAGCGCTAGAACACCACACAAGAGCTGCAGTTTTAGAGATGCTCTGACCCATTCTTTAGAAATGTTGGCCCATATTGATAGGAGAGCATCTGCAGTTGATGGAGATTTGTGGGATGCACATCCAGGGCACGAAGCTCCCGTTCCACCACATCCCAAAGATGCTCTATTGGGTTGAGATCTGGTGACTGTGGGGCCATTTTAGTCCAGTGAACTCATTGTCATGTTCAAGAAACCAGTTTGAAATGATTGGAGCTTTGTGACGGTGCATTATCCTGCTGGAAGTAGCCATCAGAGGATGGGGACATGGTGCTCATAAAGGGATGGACATGGGCAGAAACAATGCTCAGGTAGGCCATGGCATTTAAACCATGCCCAATTGGCACTAAGGGGCCTAAAGTGTGCCAAGAAAACATCCCCCACACCATTACACCACCACCACCAGCCTGCACAGTGGTAACAAGGCATGATGGATCCATGTTCTCATTCTGTTTACGCCAAATTCTGACTCTACCGTCTGAATGTCTCAACAGAAATCCAGACTCATCAGACCAGGCAACATTTTTCCAGTCTTCAACTGTCCAATTTTAGTGCAAATTGTCGCCTCTTTTTCCTATTTGTAGTGGAGATGAATGGGACCCGGTGGGGTCTTCTGCTGTTGTAGCCCATCCGCCTCAAGGTTGTGTGTGTTGTGGCTTCACAAATGCTTTGCTGCAGACCTCGGTTGTAACGAGTGGTTATTTCAGTCAAAGTGTCTCTTCTATCAGCTTGAATCAGTCGGCCCATGACCTCTGACCTCTAGCATCAACAAGGCATTTTCTCCCACAGGACTGCCGCATACTGGATGCTTTTCCCTTTTCACACCATTCTTTGTAAACCCTAGAAATGGTTGTGCGTGAAAATCCCAGTAACTGAGCAGATTGTGAAATACTCAGACCCGTCTGGCACCAACAACCATGCCACGCTCAAAATAGCTTAAATCCCCTTTCTTTCCCATTCCGACATTCAGTGTGGAGTTCAGGAGATTGTCTTGACCAGGACCACACCCCTAAATGCATTGAAGACACTGCCATGTGATTGGTTGATTAGATAATTGCATTAATGAGAAATTGAACCTTTAGGTGAGTATATGTATGTATGTGTGTGTGTGTGTGTGTGTGTGTGTGTGTGTGTGTGTGTGTGTGTGTGTGTGTGTGTGTGTGTGTGTGTGTGTGTGTGTGTGTGTGTGTGTGTGTTACCAAGGAGAAAAAAAACTGACACAATTTGATATAAAATATATATATAAATATAATCGTATGGACCGCCTCATCTCTTCTGTGCTGATTGTAAATCAATTGAAACATGGTCAAATGTCAAGTCACCTTTATTTCTATTAAGCAGCTTCACAGAAATACACAGGAAAATACCAGAATCGATGCAGACTTCATCGAATATGAGACTAATTGAGTTATAAGCAGCTCTAGAGAAGACAATAGTGTCATTATTCAGATTCAATTCAGTTCAGTAACTGTGTAAAGTTCATCACATTTGAGACAGATTCGATTCGGCTATAAAGCAGCTTCACAGAGGACAAGCGTGTCTCTTATTGATTACTAAAGGACATCATGTTAAAGCTGAAGCGTGTGTGTGTGTGTGTGTGTGTGTGTGTGTGTGTGTGTGTGTGTGTGTGTACTCCAGCTCTCGACCGCCCTGAGCGTTTTGGAGAGTTTCAGTGATTATCTGCACCTTTATTCTCTCTCATGTTTACACTGATCTGAAACGCTGCCTTCGGTTCACATGTGTGTGTTCTGCTTCACCCATGATGCCCAGCACTTTACACTGTAAGTGGATGGAGTGGAAAATCACTTTAGGTAACCCGATATCTGTCTGCTTCACTCTCTTGTTTCCTGGTAACCGTTCCATTGCTCTGCTCCTGATGTACTGCAGCCTTCACTGGTGAGGAATTACAGGCTTTATCAGTCATCAGACCCTTTACAACCAGCACTTCTTCTATTATTAATATTATTATTTGGAATTTAAATAATTCATTATTTTCCCCACATTAACAATACAATTATTATTATTATTATTATTATTATTATTATTATTATTATTATTATTATTATTATTATTATTATTATTATTATTATTATTATTTTGAGTGTAAATAATGCATTATTTTCCCCACATTAGCAATAACATTTTATTATTATTATTATTATTATTATTATTATTATTATTATTATTATTATTATTATTATTAGGAGTGTAAATATGCATTATTTTCCCCACATTAGCAATAACATTTTATAATTTTTATTTATTTATTATTATTTGGAATTTAAACAATGTATTATTTTTTTTCCCTCATTAGCAATACAATTATTATTATTATTATTATTATTATTATTATTATTATTATTATTATTATTATTATTATTATTATTTGGAGTGTAAATAATGCATTATTTTCCCCACATTAGCAATAACATTTTATTATTATTATTATTATTATTATTATTATTATTATTATTATTATTATTATTATTTGGAATGTAAATAATGCATTATTTTCCCCACATTAGCAATAACATTTTATTATTATTATTATTATTATTATTATTATTATTATTTGGAATGTAAATAATGCATTATTTTCCCCACATTAGCAATAACATTTTATTATATTTTTTTTATTATTATTATTTGGAATTTAAACAATGTATTATTTTTTCCCTCATTAGCAATACAATTATTATTACTATTATTATTATTATTATTAATATTGGAATTTAAATAATGCATTATTTTTTACCACATTAACGATACAATAATAATTATTATTAATATTATTATTTGTTTATTTGATTTAAATACGTTTTTGCCATTGTTTTGTTATTATTATTATTATTATTATTATTATTATTATTTGTTTATTATTATTATTGGAATTTAAATAATTGTATTGTTTTTTCCCTTACAAACAATACAATTATTATTAATATTTGGGATTTAAATAATGTATTATTTTTTCCCTCACAAAAAATACAATTATTATTAATATTATTATTATTTGGAATTTAAATAATGCATTATTTTTCCCACATTAACAATCAAATTATTATTAATATTTTTTTTTTATTATTTGATTTGAAGACTCTTTTGTTCTCATTGTTTTGTTGTTGTTGTTATCATTATTATTATTTAGAATTTAAATAATGCATCATTTTCCCCACATTAACAATACAATTATTATTATTATTATTATTAAATTAGTTTATTTGGTTAGAGGACAGTTTTGTTGTCATTGTTTTGTTATTTTGATTATTATTATTATTTGGAATTGAAATAATGCATAATTTTTTTCCTTCATTAACAGTAAAATTATTATTATTGTTAATAGTATTGTATTATTATTTACTATTTAAATAATGCATTATTATAAATAATTGTTTTGTTTTTTTGCAGTATAATACAACTTTGAGGGAATATGTGCTAATGTCATAATGCAAATAAGCTTCACTATTCTAATGCAAAACTTTTATATTGTTTTCTTTTTCTTGAATTTACCATATTTAATTTAAAAGCATTATTATTAATATTATTATTTGCAATTTAAATAATGCGTTTTCCCCCACATTAACAAAATATTTATTTGATATTTTATTATCATTATTATTATTACATTATTTACAATTGAAAGGATGCATAACTAATATAGACAATTTTTGTGCATCACAATCATATGAATCTGAGGGAATATGTGCTTAATTGTCATTCAATAAATGTCATAATGCAAATAAACATGATTATCTTCATGCAGAGCATTATTTTATATCGTTTTCTCTTGATTTTAGCGTGAAATATGATCATGAGATTGAATAGCCCAGTACAGTAAGTGTCTCTCACACATCTGCCACAAACACACACACACTGAGGCTTTGTTTGCCTGTTTGCTTTAGTAATTTGAGGGCCACATATAATCACCTTGGCAAGCCGAGCGCCCAGTGGATTTGTGGGTAATCCTCATTGATTTTTTTGTCTTCTCTGTCCCTCTCAGTGGCACCATTTTGCTGATTACATCCCAGGATTGTATGATAAAGCGACATCAACTCAATTGAATTCCATTCGCGCCGAGTCGCACAGCGGCCTTTCAGTTCTGGATCCGTCCAGTCGGGAATGGTGATATCTGAGGATTATTATATATCTGTGCATATGCCAGAGTGACCGCTCGGCCCTTAACCACTCACCCGCACAACGTCCAACTCATTAAATATTAACAAACAGTAATGGAAGACGATAAAGAGGAAAATTGCACATCATATGCAATACTTTGTTTTTATCAGCAGACGAGTCCTTTAATGAGAGCAGGAAGCCATCAAGTCGGATGGTATTTTTAGAGCCAGCATAAATCAAATTATGAGAAATAATTTATCATTCTCTGTCTTAATTTTCTGCAGAATTCTGCCTCGGCCCATCAGTGTGTCTTTGTGTTGTTGATGAGGATTTTAGCTCCACTGCAGTACTTTCTGCAAAGCGTCTCAGGTTTCTACACAATCATATTTTATTTGCTACGGTTTTAGAGTGGTTTGTAGTGCATTTCTATGTGGTTGCTAGGGTGTTTTAGCTGGTTGCTAGGGTGTTTTATTGTGAAAAGAGTCATGCGTCCTTTCATAAACCTCAAAATGACCTGCGATTGGCCAGTCGTCTTCCTTCCTCTGCTGATCTCAGGTCTGTCCAAGTGCTCTCCTGAGACCAGTGAAAGAAGCGTTTGATCATCTGCTGTTCCTCCTTGCCAAAACGGAGAGGAAGATCTGCGTGATTTACAGTCATATAGCTTTAAAACAGTCACTTTCTCTGCAGACGTGACCTCAGGTTCAATACCGAGGCCATTTGGAAACGGGAAACTCGTAATAAAAGGTCAAAGAGCCTGAAAGCACTTACAGAAACACAGTATTTACTTCACTTGGGTCTGCGGGACTTTGTGGAGTGGAAATAAAGAGAGAATGTGATCGATATTGACGTTTTATGGAGCCGTTTTCAAACACATCAACGCTTCTACCATGATACGAATTTATTGAAACGTAAGAGGGAAATAAGAGGAAACCTGCCTTTAAATCTGTCACCGTGATTTATGGATTGAGACGGGATTAACGTCTGTTCCTCCAGGCGCTCGTGTGTCTAAACCCTGTGTGTGTTTGTAGGTGGAGTGGCTGAAAAACGAGGAGATCATCGACCCCGCGGACGACAGAAACTTCTACATCACCATCGACCACAACCTGATCATCAAACAGGCCCGTCTGTCCGACACCGCCAACTACACCTGCGTGGCCAAAAACATTGTGGCCAAACGGCGGAGCACGACCGCCACCGTCATCGTCTACGGTACGACTGAACCAATGATCCTTTAAATCTCTGCTTTCAGTGTTTCATCCTTCTGTAACTGTGATAGTGTGGAGGCAAAGTCAGCGAAGGATTATTATCGTTAACTAAAACTACATTTGAAAAACATTGCGTAACAAAGACCTTAGTGGAAACGTTGCAATTTATTAAAGTTTCATTGGCGCAAATAGAGCAGTGTGCTGTTTATTCCTTTATTTCTTTCCAAGGTAAACAACCAGTGTTTCCTTTTTAAAAAGTAACTGTTACTTTTGGATTACTTTTATCGTCTACGGTACGACTGAACAAATTATCTTTTAAATCTCTGCTTTCAGGGTTTCATCCTTCTGTAACTGTGATAGTGTGAAGGCAAAGTCAGCGTAGGGTTATTATCGATAACTAAAACTGCATTTGAAAAACATTGTGTAACAAAGACCTTGGTGGAAACGTTGCAATATATTAAAGTTTCATTGGCGCAAATAGAGCAGTGTGCTATTTTTATCTTTATTTCTTTCCAAGGTAAACAACCAGTGTTTCCTTTAAAAGAAGTAACTGTTACTTTTGGATTACTTTTATCGTCTACGGTACGACGGAACTAATGATCCTTTAAATCTCTGCTTTCAGGGTTTCATCCTTCTGTAACTGTGATATTGTGGAGGCAAAGTCAGTGTAGGGTTATTATCGATAACTAAAACTACATTTGAAAAACATTGCGTAACAAAGACCTAAGTGGAAACGTTGCAATTTATTAAAGTTTCATTGCCGCAAATAGAGCAGTGTGCTGTTTATTCCTTTATTTCTTTCCAAGGTAAACAACCAGTGTTTCCTTTTTAAAAAGTAACTGTTACTTTTGGATTACTTTTATCGTCTACGGTACGACTGAACAAATTATCTTTTAAATCTCTGCTTTCAGGGTTTCATCCTTCTGTAACTGTGATTAGTGTGAAGGCAAAGTCAGCGAAGGATTATTATCGTTAACTAAAACTACATTTGAAAAACATTGCGTAACAAAGACCTAAGTGGAAACGTTGCAATTTATTAAAGTTTCATTGGCGCAAATAGAGCAGTGTGCTGTTTATTCCTTTATTTCTTTCCAAGGTAAACAACCAGTGTTTCCTTTTTAAAAAGTAACTGTTACTTTTGGATTACTTTTATCGTCTACGGTACGACTGAACAAATTATCTTTTAAATCTCTGCTTTCAGGGTTTCATCCTTCTGTAACTGTGATAGTGTGAAGGCAAAGTCAGCGTAGGGTTATTATCGATAACTAAAACTGCATTTGAAAAACATTGTGTAACAAAGACCTTGGTGGAAACGTTGCAATATATTAAAGTTTCATTGGCGCAAATAGAGCAGTGTGCTATTTTTATCTTTATTTCTTTCCAAGGTAAACAACCAGTGTTTCCTTTAAAAGAAGTAACTGTTACTTTTGGATTACTTTTATCGTCTACGGTACGACGGAACTAATGATCCTTTAAATCTCTGCTTTCAGGGTTTCATCCTTCTGTAACTGTGATAGTGTGGAGGCAAAGTCAGTGTAGGGTTATTATCGATAACTAAAACTACATTTGAAAAACATTGCGTAACAAAGACCTTGGTGGAAACGTTGCAATATATTAAAGTTTCATTGGCGCAAATAGAGCAGTGTGCTATTTTTATCTTTATTTCTTTCCAAGGTAAACAACCAGTGTTTCCTTTAAAAAAAGTAACTGTTACTTTTGGATTACTTTTATCGTCTATGGTACGACTGAACGAATGATCATTTAAATCTCTGCTTTCAGGGTTTCATCCTTCTGTAACTGTGATAGTGTGGAGGCAAAGTCAGCGAAGGGTTATTATCGTTAACTAAAACTATTATAATCATTTCTGTGATTCATTCTTATTGTGTAACAAAAACCTTGGTCGAAACGTTACAATATATTAAAGTTTCATTGGCGCAAATATAGCAGTGTGCCATTTTTTTTCTTCATTTCTTTGCAACGTAAACAACCAGTGTTTCCTTTTTTAAAAAGTAACTGTTACTTTTGGATTACTTTTATCGGTATGACTGAACGAATGATTCTTTAAATCTCTGCTTTCAGTGTTTCATCCTTCTGTAACTGTGATTAGTGTGAAGGCAAAGTCAGCGAAGGGTTATTATCGTTAACTAAAACTACATTTGAAAAACATTGCGTAACAAAGACCTTAGTGGAAACGTTGCAATATATTAAAGTTTCATTGGCGCAAATAGAACAGTGTGCTGTTTATTCCTTTATTTCTTTCCAAGGTAAACAACCAGTGTTTTCTTTTAAAAAAGTAACTGTTACTTTTGGATTACTTTTATTATCTACGGTACGACTGAACGAATTATCATTTAAATCTCTGCTTTCAGGGTTTCATCCTTCTGTAACTGTGATTAGTGTGAAGGCAAATTCAGCGTAGGGTTATTATCGTTAAAGGGTTAGTTCACCCAAAAATGAAAATTCTGTCATTAATTACTGACCCTCATGTGGTTGGACACCCGTCAGACCTCCGTTCATCTTCAGACACAAATGAAGATATTTTAGTGTAAATCTGATGCTCTGAAAGGCCTCCATTGGCTCAATGCACTTTACACTCTCAAGACCCTTAAAAGGCACTAAAGACGTCGTTACAAAGTCCATCTCACTACAGTGGTTCTACAATAACTTTATGGAGTGACGAGAATAGTTTTTGTACGCAAAAAAACCCTAAATAACGACTTATATAGTGATGACGATTTCAAAACACGGCATCATGAAGCTTCGAAGCGTTATGAATCAGTGAGTCGATTCAGCAGTTCAGAGCGTTATGAATCAGTGAGTCGATTCAGCAGTTTGAATCGCCAAATTTCAGCAGTTTGGCGGTTTGACACGCGATCCGAATCATGAATCAACTCACTGATTCATAACGCTCTGAACCGCTGAATCGACTCACTGATTCATAACGCTTCGAAGCTTCATGATGCCGTGTTTTGAAATCGTCATCACTATATAAGTCGTTATTTAGGGTTTTTTTGCGCACAAAAACTATCCATAAAACGTCACTCCATAAAGTTATTGTAGAGCTGCTGTAGTGAGATGGACTTTGTAACTTTAGTCTTTAGTGCCTTTTAAGGGTCTTGAGAGTGTGAAGTGCATTGAGCCAATGGAGGCCTTTCAGAGCATCAGATTTACACTAAAATATCTTCATTTGTGTCTGAAGATGAACGGAGGTCTGACGGGTGTCGAACGATATGAGGTTAAGTAATTAATGACAGAATTTTCATTTTTGGGTGAACTAACCCTTTAACTAAAACTATTATAATAATTTCTGTGATTCATTCTTATTGTGTAACAAAAACCTTGGTGGAAACGTTGTAATATATTAGAGTTTCATGGGAGCAAATAGAGCAGTGTGCCGTTTTTTTCTTATTTTCTTTGCAACGTAAACAACCAGTGTTTCCTTTTTAAAAAGTAACTGTTACTTTTGGATTACTTTTATCGGTATGACTGAATGAATGATCCTTTAAATCTCTGCTTTCAGGGTTTCATCCTTCTGTAACTTTGATGTGTGAACGCAAAGTCAGCGAAGGGTTATTATCGTTAACTAAAACTATTAAAAACATTTCTGTGATTCATTCTTATTGCGTAACAAAGACCTTGGTCGAAACGATGCAATATGTTTAAGTTTCATGCGAGAAAATAGAGCAGTGTGCCATTTTTTTCTTAATTTCTTTACAACATAAACAACCATTGTTTCCTTTTTAAAAAGTAACTGTTACTTTTGGATTACTTTTATTGGTATGACTGAACGAATGATCATTTGAATCTCTGCTTTCAGTGTTTCAACCTTCTGTAACTGTGATCATATGAAGGCAAAGTCAGGGTTATTATCGATAACTAAAACTATTAAAAACATTTCTGTGATTTGAAACAAAGCTGAAATAAAAATTAAATATGAATGTTAGTTGAAAAGTGTATTGCGTAACAAAGACCTTGGTCAAAAAGTTGCAAAATTAAAGTTTCATGGGAGCAAATAGAGCAGTGTGCCTTTAATTTCCTTGCAAGGTAAACAACCAGTGTTTTCTTTTTAAAAAAAAGTAACTGTTACTTTTAGAAAGTAATGATTACTTTTTCTCACCTGGGCTGAGCTTGCTTGTTTTTAATAACTACAAAAGTTATATTTTGGTCAAATGTAAAGTCCCTGTGTACATTTCTCTGTTCATTTATTTATTTTTAATTAGTTGTAGTAACTTAATGAAATTGTCTTTATAACTTTGGTAATTGAACAGTGGATTTCTAGCTCCCAGCATGCTTTGTATTGGACTGGCTAAGGAGAATAAATGTTGGAATTAAGTGTAATTTTATAGTTTTTTTCAGTGAAGGAAAAAGACCTGTTAGTGTTCATCTTGTTCTTTAAATGTATGTTATATTCACCATGTGCTATTCTAACTGAGAGAGATCCGATTCATTGGTTCCAGGGCCACCAGGGTTTGTGTTTATGCTACAAAGTTCCTCCCAGTACTTTATTGATTGAACACAATTTCA
>NC_137118.1:47045892-47058392 GCF_949357685.1 Gobio gobio | reverse complement strand
TATTTTTTCTGTGTGTTCTTACATTGTTATATTATTATATTATATTATATTATATTATATTATATTATATTATATTTTATTTTATTTTATTAATTATATTATATTATTTTTCACTTTTTTTTCATTTACAATTTGTTGTAAAGCATCATTTTTGAGTAATCTTACATTGTTATATTATTATAGTATATTAATTATATTATATTATAATTGTTACATTGTTATCATCATAATAATTGGAGTAATTTGCAATCTAAGTGACAATTACATCGTTACATTTTTAAATCTTTTTTAAAATGTTTTAAATCCTTATTTCAGCATTTTGAAAAATCTTTGTCAATTCAGTCTAAAATTTGATATATTAATTATATGATATAATATTATTAACTATATTATATGATATGATATTAATTATATTATATTTATATTGCACTTTTTTTTCATTTTTTCATTTTCAAGTTATCAGCATTGTAATTTGAATAATTTAAAATGTGAATAATTATGATATTATTATAGTAAATAAGATGATATTGTAGATGTAGTGTATATGTGTGTAAGCGGTGGACTGGCGGTGATGAATGTGTCTCTCTGGTCAGTGGATGGCCTGTGGACGGACTGGAGCAAATGGTCTCCGTGTGGGACCGAGTGCACTCACTGGCGGCGGCGGGAGTGCGGCGCTCCGGCCCCCAGGAACGGCGGGAAGGACTGCGAGGGGCCGGTGCTCCAGTCCAAGAACTGCACCGACGGGCTCTGCATGCAGAGTGAGTGCCGCCTTTCTCTCAGCATCACCACCTCACACACTTTCACCCTCTGCAACAAAAATCTGCTTCCAGTTATCATAACACATTTCCAAAGAAAAATCAAAACCTGTTTTCAGGGAATGTATCTTGGATTAAGTGATTATTCTGTTCATATCCCACAATTTTAAGTTTTTTCTCCCAATTCTGTTTATTTCTCACAATTCCAAGTTTTTTTTCTTACAATTCCGAGTTTATACCTCACAATTTTGAGTTTATTTCCCACAATTCCGACTTTACATCTCACAATTCCGAGTTTATATCTCACAACTTTGAGTTTATATCCCACAATTCCGATTTTATATCCCACAATTCTAAATTTATTTCACACTTCTCTGAGTTTATATCCCACAATTTTGAGTTTATATCCCACAATTCCTAGTTTATTCCTCACAATTCTGAGTTTATATCCCACAATTCTGAGTTTTATCCCACAATTCCAAGTTTTATCTCACGATTCCGAGTTTATATCCCACAATTCCGACTTTACATCTCACAATTTCGAGTTTATATCCCACAATTTTGAGTTTATATCCCACAATTCCGAGTTTACATCTCACAATTTTGAGTTTATACCTCACAATTCCGAGTTTATATCTCACAATTTTGAGTTTATATCCCACAATTCCGAGTTTTATGTCACAATTTTGAGTTTATACCTCACAATTCTGAGTTAATTTCAGAATTGCGAGATAAAAAGCCGCAATTACCCTTTTTATTGTGTTATTCCGAGGCGTAAGCAAGCGTTCACACTTATCTTCCACATTTTTTGTGTCAGGATGTTTATGTGCTCCTCCTGGATCTGTGCGTGTCTTTCTGTCCCTTCTCTCGTCAGAAGAGCAGTTATCATCTGACAGATTGAGTTGAAATATATTTTGGTGTTGGAGAAACAATATGTGACTGCCAGTGGTGTCAGCCGCAGGGTAAATATATCCTGTGATGTGATCCTGGATCCTGTAATGACTCCACTCACAGGCCAGCATTCAGCAACTATATTTAAAATAATGATAAGGGATTATATCGTACTTACAGAAACTTTCATAATTGCTCCACGTCTATGATTACTATGATTTGGACCCTATTTTAGAAAGCGCAGGAGTCACAGAGAGAGAGTGAAATCACAGCCGCTCAGACTCTCTCTCAGCTGCTTTTCTACTGAAGGCAAAGATTACACGTGTTGACCAGCAGTTTTATGATTCTTCAGCTCTTCCAGAAGATGTTTTAAACGCACGCAAGTGAGAAAACTCTGCTCATTCATTAAAAAGGGACAGTTCACCTAAAAATTATCATTTAGCATCTTGTGCCATTCCAAAACCAGACTTTTTTTTTTTTTTTATCTGTGAAACCCAAAAGAAGAAGTTTAGCCGAACGTTCACGCTGCTCTTCTCCTGCAGTTAAAGCAGATAGATAGATAGATAGATTAGAAAAAAATCTCAAAAGGTGATGTTATCGTTGTCTGTTGCCTACAGTGGGCAAACACAACTACAGCTGTGATCTCATGAGAAATGCGATACCTGGCAAAGGTTAATGTTGATTGAATAGCTTATGACATCAACTGGACATTTCGTCACCTTTGTTTCCTTGTATGTGATTGTTTTAAGCCTTTTCTGTCGCTGCGAGTGTTAAAAAAATCGGCATCGAAATGAAAAAAATTAAATAAACGTTGTTTATTCGCCGCAGCACATCCGCGTTCGGTGTGGAATCACTCATTACACAAACAGCTGATCAAAAAATAGCTCGTCAAAATGGCATCCAGTGTGAAAGGACCTTAAGGCGAATATCACGCGTTCGTTTCACGTCATTCGCGTCGCCCTGTGCGAATTGACTTTATATGTGGTCTACTCGCGTCGCCCTGTGCGAATTGACTTTATATGCGGTCTACTCGCGTCGCCCTGTGCGAATTGACTTTATATGCGGCCTACTCGCGTCGCCCTGTGCGAATTGACTTTATATGTGGTCTACTCGCCTCGCCCTGTGCGAATTGACTTTATATGTGGTCTACTCGCGTCGCCCTGTGCGAATTGACTTTATATGCGGCCTACTCGCGTCGCCCTGTGCGAATTGACTTTATATGCGGTCTACTCGCGTCGCCCTGTGCGAATTGACTTTATATGCGGTCTACTCGCGTCGCCCTGTGCGAATTGACTTTATATGTGGTCTACTCGCGTCGCCCTGTGCGAATTGACTTTATATGCGGTCTACTCGCGTCGCCCTGTGCGAATTGACTTTATATGCGGTCTACTCGCCTCGCCCTGTGCGAATTGACTTTATATGCGGTCTACTCGCCTCGCCCTGTGCGAATTGACTTTATATGTGGTCTACTCGCGTCGCCCTGTGCGAATTGACTTTATATGCGGTCTACTCGCCTCGCCCTGTGCGAATTGACTTTATATGTGGTCTACTCGCGTCGCCCTGTGCGAATTGACTTTATATGCGGTCTACTCGCGTCGCCCTGTGCGAATTGACTTTATATGTGGTCTACTCGCGTCGCCCTGTGCGAATTGACTTTATATGCGGTCTACTCGCCTCGCCCTGTGCGAATTGACTTTATATGTGGTCTACTCGCGTCGCCCTGTGCGAATTGACTTTATATGCGGTCTACTCGCGTCGCCCTGTGCGAATTGACTTTATATGTGGTCTACTCGCGTCGCCCTGTGCGAATTGACTTTATATGCGGTCTACTCGCGTCGCCCTGTGCGAATTGACTTTATATGCGGTCTACTCGCGTCGCCCTGTGCGAATTGACTTTATATGCGGTCTACTCGCGTCGCCCTGTGCGAATTGACTTTAATAGCAGGTCTACTCGCGTCGCCCTGTGCGAATTGACTTTATATGCAGTCTACTCGCGTCGCCCTGTGCGAATTGACTTTATATGTGGTCTACTCGCGTCGCCCTGTGCGAATTGACTTTATATGTGGTCTACTCGCGTCGCCCTGTGCGAATTGACTTTATATGCGGTCTACTCGCGTCGCCCTGTGCGAATTGACTTTATATGCGGTCTACTCGCGTCGCCCTGTGCGAATTGACTTTATATGCGGTCTACTCGCGTCGCCCTGTGCGAATTGACTTTATATGCGGTCTACTCGCGTCGCCCTGTGCGAATTGACTTTATATGTGGTCTACTCGCGTCGCTCTGTGCGAATTGACTTTATATGCGGTCTACTCGCGTCGCCCTGTGCGAATTGACTTTATATGTGGTCTACTCGCGTCGCCCTGTGCGAATTGACTTTATATGCGGTCTACTCGCGTCGCCCTGTGCGAATTGACTTTATATGCGGTCTACTCGCGTCGCCCTGTGCGAATTGACTTTATATGTGGTCTACTCGCGTCGCCCTGTGCGAATTGACTTTATATGCGGTCTACTCGCGTCGCCCTGTGCGAATTGACTTTATATGCGGTCTACTCGCGTCGCCCTGTGCGAATTGACTTTAATAGCAGGTCTACTCGCGTCGCCCTGTGCGAATTGACTTTATATGCAGTCTACTCGCGTCGCCCTGTGCGAATTGACTTTATATGTGGTCTACTCGCGTCGCCCTGTGCGAATTGACTTTATATGTGGTCTACTCGCGTCGCCCTGTGCGAATTGACTTTATATGCGGTCTACTCGCGTCGCCCTGTGCGAATTGACTTTATATGCGGTCTACTCGCGTCGCCCTGTGCGAATTGACTTTATATGCGGTCTACTCGCGTCGCCCTGTGCGAATTGACTTTATATGCGGTCTACTCGCGTCGCCCTGTGCGAATTGACTTTATATGTGGTCTACTCGCGTCGCCCTGTGCGAATTGACTTTATATGCGGTCTACTCGCGTCGCCCTGTGCGAATTGACTTTATATGCGGTCTACTCGCGTCGCCCTGTGCGAATTGACTTTATATGTGGTCTACTCGCGTCGCCCTGTGCGAATTGACTTTATATGCGGTCTACTCGCGTCGCCCTGTGCGAATTGACTTTATATGCGGTCTACTCGCGTCGCCCTGTGCGAATTGACTTTAATAGCAGGTCTACTCGCGTCGCCCTGTGCGAATTGACTTTATATGCGGTCTACTCGCGTCGCCCTGTGCGAATTGACTTTATATGTGGTCTACTCGCGTCGCCCTGTGCGAATTGACTTTATATGCGGTCTACTCGCGTCGCCCTGTGCGAATTGACTTTATATGCGGTCTACTCGCGTCGCCCTGTGCGAATTGACTTTAATAGCAGGTCTACTCGCGTCGCCCTGTGCGAATTGACTTTATATGCAGTCTACTCGCGTCGCCCTGTGCGAATTGACTTTATATGTGGTCTACTCGCGTCGCCCTGTGCGAATTGACTTTATATGCGGTCTACTCGCGTCGCCCTGTGCGAATTGACTTTATATGTGGTCTACTCGCGTCGCCCTGTGCGAATTGACTTTATATGTGGTCTACTCGCGTCGCCCTGTGCGAATTGACTTTATATGCGGTCTACTCGCGTCGCCCTGTGCGAATTGACTTTATATGCGGTCTACTCGCGGCGCCCTGTGCGAATTGACTTTATATGCGGTCTACTCGCGTCGCCCTGTGCGAATTGACTTTATATGCGGTCTACTCGCGTCGCCCTGTGCGAATTGACTTTATATGTGGTCTACTCGCGTCGCCCTGTGCGAATTGACTTTATATGCGGTCTACTCGCGTCGCCCTGTGCGAATTGACTTTATATGCGGTCTACTCGCGTCGCCCTGTGCGAATTGACTTTATATGCGGTCTACTCGCGTCGCCCTGTGCGAATTGACTTTATATGCGGTCTACTCGCGTCGCCCTGTGCGAATTGACTTTATATGCGGTCTACTCGCGTCGCCCTGTGCGAATTGACTTTATATGTGGTCTACTCGCGTCGCCCTGTGCGAATTGACTTTATATGCGGTCTACTCGCGTCGCCCTGTGCGAATTGACTTTATATGCGGTCTACTCGCGTCGCCCTGTGCGAATTGACTTTATATGCGGTCTACTCGCGTCGCCCTGTGCGAATTGACTTTATATGTGGTCTACTCGCGTCGCCCTGTGCGAATTGACTTTATATGTGGTCTACTCGCGTCACCCTGTGCGAATTGACTTTATATGCGGTCTACTCGCGTCGCCCTGTGCGAATTGACTTTATATGCGGTCTACTCGCGTCGCCCTGTGCGAATTGACTTTATATGCGGTCTACTCGCGTCGCCCTGTACGAATTGACTTTATATGCGGTCTACTCGCGTCGCCCTGTGCGAATTGACTTTATATGCGGTCTACTCGCGTCGCCCTGTGCGAATTTATTTTATATGCGGTCTACTCGCGTCGCCCTGTGCGAATTGACTTTATATGCGGTCTACTCGCGTCGCCCTGTGCGAATTGACTTTATATGCGGTCTACTCGCGTCGCCCTGTGCGAATTGACTTTATATGCGGTCTACTCGCGTCGCCCTGTGCGAATTGACTTTATATGCGGTCTACTCGCGTCGCCCTGTGCGAATTGACTTTATATGTGGTCTACTCGCGTCGCCCTGTGCGAATTGACTTTATATGCGGTCTACTCGCGTCGCCCTGTGCGAATTGACTTTATATGCGGTCTATTCGCGTCGCCCTGTGCGAATTGACTTTATATGCGGTCTACTCGCGTCGCCCTGTGCGAATTGACTTTATATGTGGTCTACTCGCGTCGCCCTGTGCGAATTGACTTTATATGTGGTCTACTCGCGTCGCCCTGTGCGAATTGACTTTATATGCGGTCTACTCGCGTCGCCCTGTGCGAATTGACTTTATATGTGGTCTACTCGCGTCGCCCTGTGCGAATTGACTTTATATGTGGTCTACTCGCGTCGCCCTGTGCGAATTGACTTTATATGCGGTCTACTCGCGTCGCCCTGTGCGAATTGACTTTATATGTGGTCTACTCGCGTCGCCCTGTGCGAATTGACTTTATATGCGGTCTACTCGCGTCACCCTGTGCGAATTGACTTTATATGCGGTCTACTCGCGTCGCCCTGTGCGAATTGACTTTATATGCGGTCTACTCGCGTCGCCCTGTGCGAATTGACTTTATATGTGGTCTACTCGCGTCGCCCTGTGCGAATTGACTTTATATGCGGTCTACTCGCGCAAACAATTAAATTCGCGCTTGGTGCGCACACACCATCAGACCTTTCAAATTATGGTTAAGTTGTTAACATTGTTAACATTTTCGAGAGTATTCCAGGGGCGTGCGGGACATATAAACTGCGGATGCTCTGCATACCCTGCCATCCGTGGATTCGTTAATTAATATTAACACTATAAATTAATACTTAAATGGACACATGCCATGTTTTTTATCATTTAAATCAGATCATGTGTTTGACTGTGTCATAAGCCGATGGCGCTGTACTGTTTCAATGTGAAGTATGTCGTTTCTGCAAAAATAGTGCAAAAATACAGCATATTTTGCATAAATGCCCATTTTGCGCGGGCACCTCCCTCAACATCACGATCACAGCTTTTACAGGTGCGTAATTATGAAGGCATGTCCCAACAGGTAGAAGTAACTTTCACACTCTAAAAAATGCTGGGTTAAAAATAACACAAGTTGGGTTGAAAATGGACTAACCCAGCAATTGGGTTGTTTTAAGCAAACATTTAACCCAACCGCTGGGTTAAAACAACCCAATTGCTGGGTTAGTCCATTTTCAACCCAACTTGGGTTATTTTTAACCCAGCATTTTTTAGAGTGTAGGATATTATGTTCCATGAAGATATTCCTACCGTAAATATATCAAAAATGTATTATTAGTAGTAATATGCATTGCTAAGGACTTCATTCGGACAACTTTAAAAGACACACTCTAAAAAATGCTGGGTTAAAAACAACCCAAGTTCGGTTGAAAATGGACTAACCCAGCAATTGGGTTGTTTTAACCCAGCGAATGGGTCGTTTTAACCCAGCGGTTGGGTTAAATGTTTGCTTAAAAAAAAAAAAATGCTGGGTTAAAACAACCCAATTCCTGGGTTAGTCCATTTTCAACCGAACTTGGGTTGTTTTTAACCCAGCTTTTTTTACAGTGTATAAACATTACCCTTGATCAATTTAATGCGTCCGTTATTAATAAAAGTATTCATTTCTTGTACAGGTTTGAACAGATCATTTTATGAATACTATAGTATTCTTTTATTGCAATAAAAGGTCCAAACATATTAGAAATACTTTTAACTTTGCTGCCATGAGAGAAAGCAACCCGGGTCTAGAATGATGACAAAGGCTTCCAGCTGTGTTCAGGATGAGGATCTTCTTCCGTTGCAGATGTAAAAGTGCTGTTTTTCTCCTCAGTGCATCCAGTAAACAGTAACCTGATTCTCTGCTGTTCGGCATTGATTATACATGCAGAGGTTGTGAAGGCAAACGAAACGTTTCCCTCTTCTGAAGCGTCCCGTGTTTGTCTGCTAATCCTCCTTCACTCGTCTCTCTCTCTCTCTCTCTGTCTCTCTCTCTCTCTCTCTCTCTCTCTCTCTCAGTCTCTCTCTCTCTCTCTCTCTCTCTCTCTCTCTCTCGTCTGCCAGCGCACGAGATCGCAACTGCAGTTTGGAAATGCAAAAACAAGAACGACACTGAAAAAGCAGCGAGATAAACGTAATAAACATTGAGTTTCATATTCATTCTGATTAGGTCATGAAAATGAAGTGGCCAGGGATCGCAGAGACGCAGATTGAATCAAACGTTGTTAATGATAATCAGGAATCTAATTACCAGTTTGATTTGGCGTGTAAATGATGAGTGAGTGTATCGATCAGAGTCTCGGGGGAATCATCTGTCTGTATCTCAGACTTTCTTCATCACTTTTACAAGCTCGATTTCAATGCATCATAAAACACTACCATTGACTTTGAAGAAAAGCATGCTTTTGCTATAATGCATGTCCTAAAACAGTATTAGCCTGCAAAAAAATACATTTACTGGAAAAACTAAATATCCTTAAATCCTAAAATTAACCATATGCTTAAAACAAGAACAAATATCTGCCAATAGGTGCAATCAAAAGTGCATCCATCCATCATAAAAGTGCATCCATCCATCATAAAAGTGCATCTATCCATCGTAAAAGTGCATCCATCCATCATAAAAGTGCATCCATCCATCATAAAAGTGCACCTATCCATCATAAAAGTGCATCCATCCATCATAAAAGTGCATCTATCCATCATAAATGTGCATCCATCTGTCATAAAAGTGCATCAATCCATCATAAAAGTGCATCTATCCATCATAAATGTGCATCCATCCATCATAAAAGTGCATCAATCCATCATAAAAGTGCATCCATCCATCATAAATGTGCATCCATCCATCATAAAAGTGCACCTATCCATCATAAAAGTGCATCCATCCATCATAAAAGTGCATCAATCCATCATAAAAGTGCATCCATCCATCATAAAAGTGCATCCATCCATCATAAAAGTGCACCTATCCATCATAAAAGTGCATCCATCCATCATAAAAGTGCATCTATCCATCATAAATGTGCATCCATCTGTCATAAAAGTGCATCAATCCATCATAAAAGTGCATCTATCCATCATAAATGTGCATCCATCCATCATAAAAGTGCATCAATCCATCATAAAAGTGCATCCATCCATCATAAATGTGCATCCATCCATCATAAAAGTGCATCCATCCATCATAAAAGTGCATCCATCCATCATAAAAGTGCAATCCATTCATTATAAAAGTGCATCCATCCATCATAAATGTGCATCCATCTGTCATAAAAGTGCATCCATCCATCATAAAAGTGCATCCATCCATCATAAAAGTGCAATCCATTCATTATAAAAGTGCATCCATCCATCATAAATGTGCATCCATCCATCATAAAAGTGCATCCATCCATCATAAAAGTGCATCCATCCATCATAAAAGTGCAATCCATTCATTATAAAAGTGCATCAATCCATCATAAAAGTGCATCCATCCATCATAAAAGTGCATCCATCCATCATAAAAGTGCAATCCATTCATTATAAAAGTGCATCCATCCATCATAAATGTGCATCCATCTGTCATAAAAGTGCATCCATCCATCATAAAAGTGCATCCATCCATCATAAAAGTACATCCATTCATCATAAAAGTGCATCCATCCATCATAAATGTGCATCCATCCGTCATAAAAGTGCATCCATCCATCATAAAAGTGCATCTATCCATCATAAAAGTGCATCTATCCATCATAAAAGTGCATTTATCCATCATAAAAGTGCATCCATCCATCATAAAAGTGCATCTATCCATCATAAAAGTGCATCAATCCATCATAAAAGTGCATCTATCATCATAAAAGTGCATCAATCCATCATAAAAGTGCATCTATCCATCATAAAAGTGCATCAATCCATCATAAAAGTGCATCTATCCATCATAAAAGTGCATCTATCCATCGTAAAAGTGCATCCATCCATCATAAAAGTGCATCTATCCATCATAAAAGTGCATCTATCCATCATAAAAGTGCATCTATCCATCGTAAAAGTGCATCCATCCATCATAAAAGTGCATCCATCCATCATAAAAGTGCAATCCATTCATTATAAAAGTGCATCCATCCATCATAAATGTGCATCCATCTGTCATAAAAGTGCATCCATCCATCATAAAAGTGCATCCATCCATCATAAAAGTGCAATCCATTCATTATAAAAGTGCATCCATCCATCATAAATGTGCATCCATCCATCATAAAAGTGCATCCATCCATCATAAAAGTGCATCCATCCATCATAAAAGTGCAATCCATTCATTATAAAAGTGCATCAATCCATCATAAAAGTGCATCCATCCATCATAAAAGTGCATCCATCCATCATAAAAGTGCAATCCATTCATTATAAAAGTGCATCCATCCATCATAAATGTGCATCCATCTGTCATAAAAGTGCATCCATCCATCATAAAAGTGCATCCATCCATCATAAAAGTACATCCATTCATCATAAAAGTGCATCCATCCATCATAAATGTGCATCCATCCGTCATAAAAGTGCATCCATCCATCATAAAAGTGCATCTATCCATCATAAAAGTGCATCTATCCATCATAAAAGTGCATTTATCCATCATAAAAGTGCATCCATCCATCATAAAAGTGCATCTATCCATCATAAAAGTGCATCAATCCATCATAAAAGTGCATCTATCATCATAAAAGTGCATCAATCCATCATAAAAGTGCATCTATCCATCATAAAAGTGCATCAATCCATCATAAAAGTGCATCTATCCATCATAAAAGTGCATCTATCCATCGTAAAAGTGCATCCATCCATCATAAAAGTGCATCTATCCATCATAAAAGTGCATCTATCCATCATAAAAGTGCATCTATCCATCGTAAAAGTGCATCCATCCATCATAAAAGTGCATCCATCCATCATAAAAGTGCATCCATCCATCATAAAAGTGCATCTGTGCATCTATCCATCATAAAAGTGCATCCATCCATCATAAAAGTGCATCTATCCATCATAAAAGTGCATCTATCCATCATAAAAGTGCATCTATCCATCATAAAAGTGCATCTATCCATCATAATAGTGCATCTATCCATCATAAAAGTGCATCTATCCATCATAAAAGTGCATCCATCCATCATAAAAGTGCATCTATCCATCATAAAAGTGCATCTATCCATCGTAAAAG
The DNA here is from genome assembly GCF_949357685.1 of Gobio gobio. Lineage (NCBI taxonomy): Eukaryota > Metazoa > Chordata > Actinopteri > Cypriniformes > Gobionidae > Gobio > Gobio gobio. Next base: position 47,046,937 of record NC_137118.1, on the reverse strand, counting down.
TGCATCTATCCATCATAAAAGTGCATCCATCCATCATAAAAGTGCATCTATCCATCATAAAAGTGCATCTATCCATCATAAAAGTGCATCTATCCATCATAAAAGTGCATCCATCCATCATAAAAGTGCATCTATCCATCATAAAAGTGCATCAGTCCATCATAAAAGTGCATCTATCCATCATAAAAGTGCATCCATCCATCATAAAAGTGCATCTATCCATCATAAAAGTGCATCCATCCATCATAAAAGTGCATCTATCCATCATAAAAGTGCATCTATCCATCATAAAAGTGCATCTATCCATCATAAAAGTGCATCTATCCATCATAAAAGTGCATCCATCCATCATAAAAGTGCATCTATCCATCATAAAAGTGCATCAGTCCATCATAAAAGTGCATCTATCCATCATAAAAGTGCATCAGTCCATCATAAAAGTGCATCTATACATCATAAAAGTGCATCTATACATCATAAAAGCCCATCGAGTCAATGCCATTATAAAGCTTGTGAGAGTCAGGATATTATTAATATAACTCTGATTGTGTTCATCAGAAAGAAGTCGTCACACACACACATAGGATGACTTGAGAGCGAGTAAATCATGGACTAATTTTCATTTTTGGGTGAACTATCCCTTTAATGTGTTTTGATTAATTTGTCATTAAAGAAGACTTGATTTAAGAATAGATGTTTGTTCTGGAAACACAGAGAGATGCATTGTGGGCCGTTCTCTTGGTGGTGGAGTTGTTAACTGAGCTTTCAGGAAACGCCGTGATCTCAGAGATTGAAGTCGTTTCTGTGGAGTTTGAATCTTCATATCTTCCCTGTGAAATGCATTGTGGGAGCTTTACTTCTGTGCAGATTGATGGCCAGTTTGTGGGGAATATAAAACCCATAACGCTATAGATTTAGGCTCACTTCCCTTGATTGATTTTTTTCCCCTTTCTCCAGCTAAAAGGGTGAAACCACTTATGTGCATGCTAATGACCGCCGGAATCCACATCATCTGAAAGCTCACATCATTGCAGATATCATTGGA
>NC_137118.1:47043717-47045692 GCF_949357685.1 Gobio gobio | reverse complement strand
AAGGGTTTTGGGGCTTGTATCAAGACTGGGAGACCAGCTTATACTGTCTAGTCTAAGGAGGTTTGCTCACCCCAGGGTGTTTGAGGTTTGTGTTAAGCCTAGGTGACCAACTAAACCAGTTTAGACCAGCAAAACAGACCAGCACTGGTGGACCAAACCACCATAGACTAGAGTCTACGGAGTTTTGCCAGTCTAAGATGGTTTGGATGGACTCTCAGGCTTGATACAAGCAAAATAAACCAAACTACATGACCAGACTACCTTAGACTAGACAGTCTAGTTTGTTTGGTCACCTGGGCTGGTCTGTTTTGCTAGTTTTAGAGGGATTTAGGACTTTAGCAGCATAGACCATTTTAGATCAACAAACCACCTTAGATTGTCTAATCTAATATAATTTGCTCACCCAGTTTTAGCTGGTTTTCGAGGGGTTTAGCACATCTAAGCCAGCGTAGACCATTTTACACCGTCTTCGCCTGTCTCGCCTAAGGAGGTTTGCTCACCTAGTTTTGTCTGCTTAGCTGGTTTTAGAAGGGTTTTGTGCTTGTGTGAATCACGGGAGACCAGTTTCAAGCTGCTTTTTTACAATATTAATCCGTCGTATAGCAAATTTAAAAGAATATTTCCCCCCAACTGGTCATAATTTCGACCATGCAATGAGTAAATGTGGTCCAAAGTGTTTTCAGTATGAAGTCGTACAGGTTTGCACCAACATGAGGGTGAATAAACGTTGTCGGGATGTTCCCAGTGTAAGTGTGTGTGTGTGTGTGTGTGTGGCTCTTCTCCGGCCTTGAGCCCAGGGCGTCTCTTTCACACATGGCTGCTGTGATCGCAGGCTGAGGAAATGTGTCTGTCTCTCGCCCTCCTCTCCAGTGCAACCGCTCAATAATCCTTTTCATTTCCACCCTGTTTTCTTCTCTCTCTCTCTCTCGTGCTGTTCTACCTTCAGTCCCTCATGTTCAAAGAAGCGTATTAATCTCGGCGATACATTTTAATGCTCACCCCTGGTGAGTGTGCCGCTTTATCATCAAAGTACGGGCGCCGGACGGAAGGGTTGCACGGGTAGATGATATCGGAGGACTTTCATCATTCCGGCTCGATTCGCCGCGTCCATACGGACCAGAATTTGAGCGGCTTTATGGTCCAGCAGAGAGTCATCATTTACCCTGATATCTTTGTTAAAGATGGAAGTTTATGAATAATACAGAAGATCCCTCTGTTTGCAGAGAAATGAGGGAGTATCCGTGTCAGCCGGCTGACCAGGAATAGTTTTCTGCATTTGCTCGCGCGTCGCACAGGTCAGGTCTCTCTCGCTCATTTGGGATGCGGCGCGGGTGCGGCCGTGTCAAAGTGGCGGCCCGTGGAATCGCCGGGCTTAGAGTCTGGCAGGTAATCAAACCCCGTTATCCGGCCTCTCTTCGGCCCGCAGGCTCCCTGAGATCACAGGCCGGTCGATAGGATCAGTTCCTCTCGCGCCCATGACCGTTTCCCAACCCTGAACCCGTGCTGTCTTCAAACGGGTCCACTGAACCGGCCTGAGGTCTTAAAGTCACCACTCACCAAAACGGACCATTCCTATGTTTTATGGAATATTGCAGTGTTTATTATGAATTATTTATCTGTGCACATTAGGGGTGGAACAGTTCTCGGTAAAAGATCGAACTGTACGGTTCTCCGCCCACACTTGCACCCGCGGTTCATCTCTAGGATTTGTTGAAAATAACAACGTGTAAAACAGAGCCGATGTCAACATGCCCGAATATCCTAGCAAACATAGCCGGTTATTGTCTTAAAGGGTTACTTCAGTGATTTAGCATTAAGCTTTGTATTTAAAGGGTTAGTTCACGCAAAAATGAAAATTGTGTCATTAATGACTGAGCCTCATGTGGTTGGACACCCGTCAGACCTCCGTTCATCTTCAGACACAAATGAAGATATTTTAGTGTAAATCTGATGCTCTGAAAGGCCTCCATTGGCT
>NC_137118.1:47023717-47038717 GCF_949357685.1 Gobio gobio | reverse complement strand
GAAGTTTGGTCAGGTTCCTCTCGCTCACGGGACAGTAATGAAGTCTTGAGTTATTAATATCTGGAGCGATCGCTGAGGATATTGGACCCCAGATAGAATCTCCCTCCTAATTTAACAGCGCTTTAATAACAGTGCTATAAATCAGCCGTGAGAGACTGATCTGTGTGTGTGTGTGTGTGTGTGTGTGTGTCTCCAGCGGCCCCCAGCACAGATGATGTGGCTCTGTATGTGGGCATCGTCATCGCCGTCATCATGTGTTTGGTGATTTCCGTCATCGTGGCGCTGTTCGTCTACCGGAAGAACCACCGGGACTTTGACTCGGACATCATGGACTCATCAGCGCTTAATGGAGGATTCCAGCCCGTCAACATCAAGACGGCTCGGACAGGTACGGGAAATATGGCCTGTTTCTCATTTCATTGAGTGTAAATTATACAGGGTTTTTCCTGGGTCAAAAATGGTCTTTGTGGTTGCTGACAGACATGGGCATCCATACACACACACACACACAGTAAAAAAGTTCCCTACCCACGTGATCTGCAAGCGCAATACTGACAATACATTTTAAAAAAATTCAAAGAAAGTTTGCTTATCTTATTTTGATACCTTGATGTTTGTTTTTGTTCCTCATTTTTACACTATTTACTGATAATTGTTTTGGTATATAATCATATCAATATTAAAAAGTAGTACTAAAAAAATGAACAAATAGCCTAATTTTCTGCCATATACAATCTCATAAAATTATCAGCTAGCTAACAACAACTTTGTTCTGGGTTCACCTCACTCCAGTCTAAACTAAATGATTTAGGCTATTTATTTTACTACACATTGTCCACATAAATAAACTGAAAGACTGTGGATGATTAAAGCTAATTCTTACTATCCACTCTTGCTAAAGTGGGTAAGCACACTTGTGTTCTCATTTAAGGTGTTCTGAGTAAATGATTAAACTGATTCATGAGTTCAGTGTTGGACAGATCAGATGTTCTAACCAGTCGTTGAAATGATTCGGTTCAAAGGAGTCATTAGGTGGTGAATCGGACATTAGCAGACGTGGTGTGTGTGAATCCCGTCTGTTAGAACATTGCGAAAGATGTAAACACAAAGAAAACACTTCATAACCGGATAGGATTTGTTTCCCGTTTATTGAAAGTATGGTTTTTGTCAGCTGGTCAGAGAAGAGTCAATGTTTTTTGAGCGCAATTCACACCCAGCGGTAATTAAAGGAAAACATCGTCTGATAGCGCCACGTGCAACATGGATTCGGTCTTCCGACCTTTTGATTTTGATTAACGTAATATGTGAAATATTAGAAAGCTAAGAATGCTTATTTTGAAGACAGAGAGAGCGGAGGAGGAGCTCTGATCGTTCTCTCTGTCACTCAGTTAACGCAAGCGCAGCAGTCCTACTACATCAATCATAAATCACAATAACTCATCAAATAAGGCTTTGGCGGGACAAAAATGTGTTTTGGCGGCCGCCAAAAAAATTTCAATGTAGGAAAAACCCTGTTTTATAGTGATGACGATTTCAAAACACGGCCTCATGAAGCTTCGAAGCGTTATGAATCAGTGAGTCGAATCATGATTCGGATCGCGTGCCAAACCGCCAAACTGCTTAAATTTCGTGATCCAAACTGCTGAATCGACTCACTGATTCATAACGCTCTGAACCGCTGAATCGACTCACTGATTCATAACGCTCTGAACCGCTGAATCGACTCACTGATTCATAACGCTCTGAACCGCTGAATCGACTCACTGATTCATAACGCTCTGAACCGCTGAATCGACTCACTGATTCATAACGCTCTGAACCGCTGAATCGACTCACTGATTCATAACACTTCGAAGCTTCATGATGCCGTGTTTTGAAATCGTCATCACTATATAAGTCGTTATTTAGGGGTTTTTTGCGCACAAAAACTATTCTCGCCGATTCATAAAGTTATTGTAGAGCCGCTGTAGTGAGATGGACTTTGTAACTTTAGTCTTTAGTGTCTTTTAAGGGTCTTGAGAGTGTAAAGTGCATTGAGCCAATGGAGGCCTTTCTCAGCATCAGCTTTACACTAAAATATCTTCATTTGTGTCTGAAGATGAACGGAGGTCTGGCGGGTGTCCAACAACATGAGGGTAAATAATTAATGACAGAATTTTCATTTTTGGGTGAACTAACCCTTTAAATGAGTCACAGTTAGGCGTGAAGCTGAACTAGTCATCCAACTCTTTTATATTTGCACACTACCATCCAAGAAAATGAATACGTTTATTCAGAAAGTGCCTTCAATTCAATGTCAAAAGACCTTTATAATGTTACGAAAGATTCAATGTCAAATAAATGCTGTTCTTTAGAACTTCCTATTCATCAAAGGATCCTGAAAACAACAACTCTATCAGTTTCCACACAAATATGAACTGTTTCCAACACTGATAATAATCATAAATGTTTCAGATCCTCATATTAGAGTGATTAGTGAAGGGTCATGTGACACTGAAGACTGGAGTAATGATGATAAATTCAGCTTTGATCACAGGATATAAATTACACTTTACTATATATTCACATAGAGAACAGATTGATTACATTAGAATAATATTTCACTATTTTACAGTATTTTTGATCACATAAACGCAGCTTTGATGCAGTGATTTTCGTCAACAACCTTTTTTCACTGACGAAAACGATACGATAACTAAATAAAAACTAGTGTTGGATGACAGAAACTATGAGGAAAATCAACTGTCATTTTGGTCAACAAATAAAAGCGAGATGTAAGTGTTAGTGAGGGTGGATTAGGGCAGAGATGGGGTCAGAACTGATGTCCTGTGTCACAGATGAACACATTTGATCTGAACTGATCTAACCTCTGGAAAACACACCTCACACACCCCCAATCCAGCTCCAGAGCGGCTCAATCAATCAATAACACACATTTATGACACGCTATTGATTATGAACTAATGCTGATGAATAATGACAGTGTTTACTTTACCATGTTTATATAGTAATATGTTTTAGACGGTTAATAATGCATATTTATCTCCTCATCTGAACTTGAATGAGCTCCTGCAACTGCAATAGAGACGCAGACATTTCAAAATAAGAGTCCTGGTGTATTTCCAGCTTGTTTATCATTAAAAGTCACGCATTATATATTCGTTTTTGCTTACACAATAAACTGTATTTAATTTAATTCCCATTTAATTCATAGTCAGGAGGAAAAAACAGTATTTTACACATATTCAATAAAGTATCAGGGTTATAATAGTTCCCTAAAACCATTAAAAATATCTTCATTACTTGAAATTAAATAAATGTTAACAGAAAAAAAAAAACTTATTTGAAGCTTTAGCTTAACCTGATATGGCCTACTAACTAAAACAGAAATACAAAGTTATAAAAACTATATAGATGTTTTAAAAAAAGTGAATTGAGCTCTTTCGTGTATTTTTAAAGTCAAAAACAAAATGTCAGTTCGAGTGACAGTCGGATATGTAAAGCTTAAATGCTTAATGTATTACAATTGAACTAAACTCATTAGATTTTAGCAGACTAAAACTACTGTAGATTAGACTAAAATCTTACTTAGCATGTCGTATTTTTGACTTTTTATCTAACTATTATGACTTTTAAAATCATATTTTTGACTTTTTATCTAATAATGAGGACATTTAATCATATTTTCAACATGTTATCTCTTGATTATGACTTTTAAAATCATATTCTTGACTTTTTATCTAATAATGAGGACATTTAAAGTCATATTTTTAACATTTTATCTCTTAATTATGACATTTTTGAAAAACTACTGTAGATTAGACTAAAATCTTATGATATTTAGTCGACTAAAACTAAAAACAATTCAGGAGACTAAAATATGACTAAAACTAAATCAAAATTTGCTGTCAAAATTAACACTGATTTGTGCGCAACAGAGCCGGATAGAGCGTCTGATACATTTTATTATCTTTAATAATAACAGTTTGTTTACATGAGAGTAATATTTCACTATTTTACAGTATTTTTGATCACATAAACGCAGCTTTGATGACAAGAAAAATGTCATAAGTGACCCGATTGGATGGTGGTTATGTGATATTTTTACTAGCGTGTTCTCAGTAAATCAGGCTGGTTTCAGTCCACCCAACATGACTATATTTTATTGGTGTTTTATATATTTCTGATATGAGTTTGGTGAACTCAAACTACTCTCTTGGCCAACACACGACCAGTAGTTCCTGCAAATATCTCCAGTCTGAGTCCAGTCACGAGCACCAGTGAACTTGTGACATTTCTCTCTCTGCGTCAGTGTCAGTGTAATGATAAAGGAAGTGGCAGGTCATTTTGCAGCTGATGAATGCGTCAGGTGACGAATTGATGTGTGTCAGAGTCTCGCTGACGTGAAAAGAACGGAGGAGATGCTCATAACTCAAAGCTGCGAGCACAAAGACATGCGGCGCTGGAGAGTTTCCTGCCATTAGAAGCGTGTCAGCTTGATGTGAAGGCAGTCTGCGAGTTATCATGACGCTGTAATTAGCTTCGTCTGTCTGGCACATTCAGTGTTAATTACCCATCAGCCATCAGGAGCTACGTGAGCGGAGGTGTTATGGCAGCGGCGTGTAAACAGTGAGGAAGAGCTGGAATCAGGAGCATCTCCAAACACGAGCACAGCAACCATCATCAACACTGATGTTCAACACAGGGGACATTCTAGGCTTCTCATTTTAGGGGGGAAAAAAATGGTAACACTTTAGTTTAGGGTCCAATTCTCACTATTAACTAGTAGCTTATTAGTATGCATATTAGGATATTGTCTGTTTATTATTACTTGTAAAGTAAATATTAATGCCTTATTCTGCATGACCATATTGAACATCCCCTAATCATACAGGTTTATAATCAGAGATCCCAAATGTTGATTTTCCTGATCTACATATGTGCATTTTAAGATGTTCTGAATGCCAAACAATAGCTTGAACACCATGTCAGTGGGCAGATATGACTGATAAAGCTTTTCCATTTTCGTCAGTGAGTTTAACTGATATTTATATGTTTTAATAATCATTTTCACAGACATGTTATTTTTCTGAAGGCTACCAGGAAAGCTAGGTAACTAAATTTATTCAATTAATTCACAATATGCACACGTTCATTCATTACTAATCTTATGCCCAATACAGGCTGAAAAAAGCTGAACTTTTTTATTTACTGAATGCTACAAATGGAATTATATTAATTTACAATATGCACACATTCATTACTATTAATCTTATGCCTTATCTGAAGAAAACGGCTTTCTTAATATTTCTTGTTTGTTAATTATATTATAAATGAAATTACTTAGGCCTATTTCAATTCAAAATGGTGAAATTAGACAAAAGTTTATTAATTTGCCTGAATATTTTTGTCATTTGTTTAACATTTCTGACTTAAAGAAGCAGCTGTCAAATATGAAATGCTTAGTTTTTGCTACTTACATATCTCACACTTGACGTCGAGTCGCTGATTAAAAGACGGGATGAAGCCGAAGCCTCTCTCAGTTTCATATGTTATAAAGGTTCATCACAATTTTTTAGGGGGGCTGGGCAGAAGTTTAGGGGGGGGGGGGGGGGGGGGGTTATTAGGGGTTTAATTAGGGGTTTAATTAGCAATTAGGGGTTTTAACCCAGTGAATGGGTCGTTTTAACCCAGCGTTAAATGTTTGCTTAAAAAAAACAAATGCTGGGTTAAAACAACCCAATTGCTGGGTTAGTCCATTTTCAACCCAACTCTGGTTGTTTTTAACCCAGCATTTTTTAGAGTGTATAAGCATGACCTTTGATCAATTTAATGCGTCCTTTATTAATAAAAGTATTAATTTCTTCTACAGGTTTTAACAGATAATTTTATGAATACTGCACTCTAAAAAATGCTGGGTTAAAAACAACCCAAGTTGGGTTGAAAATGGACTAACCCAGCAATTGGGTTGTTTTAACCCAGTTAATGGGTCGTTCTAACCCAGTGGTTGGGTTAAATGTTTGCTTAAAACAACCCAAATGCTGGGTTAAAACAACCAAATTGCTTTTTTTAGAGTGTATAAACGTGACCTTTGATCAATTTAATGCGTCCTTTATTAATAAAAGTATTAATTTCTTCTACAGGTTTGAACAGATCATTTTATGAATACTACACTCTAAAAAATGCTGGGTTAAAAACAACCCAATATGGGTTGAATATGGACTAACCCAGCAATTGGGTTGTTTTAACCCAGGGGTTGGGTTAAATGTTTGCTTAAAACAACCCAATTGCTGGGTCAGTCCATATTAAACCCAACTTGGGTTATTTTTAACCCAGCATTTTTTAGAGTGTAGATTTAAGGTGTTTTGGAGTTCATTCCAGACATTTGCTGCATGTCTGGAATGAAAGTCAATGTTGTGTACACCCCAAATGTTCATCAGAATATGTCCTGAAAGTGAGTAAATGATGGCAGAATTGTGTATGCTGTCGTGTTGTACAGTGTAAAGTGCTTTAATTGGCTGGAGCGTGATCTTAACAGTTCATTAGCGGCGATCTGCTCGTGTGAAGTGTGTGTTTCGTGACCTCTCCTGGAGCTCCAGGTCTCAGTGGCAGAAGTGTAATGGCGTAATTGGCGTGTCAGTGAGGGCACTTGGCCCCGCCCACTCGCCACGCTCATGAATATTCATGTGTGTACCTGTGACGGATTGGCTGCGTCCGCTCTGGTAGGCGGGGCAGTGGCCATCCCGCTGTCGTAAAGATAAAGACAGTAATGAGGAGAAGACTAATGATGCCCTGAATATACAGCCTCTTCAGGGAGAAGAGCTTCATCACACCGCAAATAACAGGGACTCGTTTACCTCAGACGCATTAATGAAGCTAAACAGGTTAGCATAAAGTGTTTAGGCCAATGACGGCACGGGGACGCAAACCAGACCAAACGATGTTTCTTGTGGTGTAAAACTGTATATATTAGGGATGCAACACTACAGTTAGTCCACGGTTCAACACACACCTCGGTTTTTAACCACGGTTTTCGGTTCGGTTCTGATGGCTTGTCACATCAGTTTTTTGCTATTCTATTCTTAAGCCACAGGAACAGCAAGAGGTTAAGGAGAAAAAAGATTTTTATTGCAATACTCTTTCTTTATTTTACTTAAAAGAATTGAAAAACCCTTACTTAAACTTAAAACTTTACTTTAAAAAAAACACATTCCACATGCAAAACCGAGAAAAACGCAATTCACAAGCGCGTATTGAACCATGAATGCCATACCGAACGCTTCAATATTATATTGAGAATTGTGGCATCCCTAGTATATAATATAGTTGTTATCAATATGTTGAAGTAGATTCAATTGTTTTATATTTGTATACCATTGTTCTAGTTTGGGGTCGGTAAGATTAGTTTTTAATCAAATTAATATATTCATCAAATACATTTATAATATTACAAAAGATTATATTTTTACGTTTATATTCATCAAAGAATCAAAGATATCAGTTTCCACGAACATATGAAACATTTTGATAATAATCATAAATGTTTTTTTAAGTAGCAAATCAGCATATTTTCATATTTGTATTTTCTTTTTAATTATACTAATATTATGCATTTTGTCGTTATTAGTAGTTTGTTTAATATTCAGTTTATTTTACTGCTTAATTTCAACTTCATATTTTTATTTCAGCTTTATTTAAATTAACAAAAATGTTTTTAGTAGTTTTAGTGTGTATATATATTAGTGCTGTCAAATGATTACTCGAGATTTTTACATAATATGTGTGTGTAAACAATTATTATGTATATAAATACACACACAGGTATATATTTAAGAAATATTTGCATATATATATATACATGCGAATATTTCTTAAATATATATGTGTGTGTGTGTGTGTGTGTGTGTGTGTTTATTTACATAATAATTGTTTGCACACACATATGTAAACACAAACTTTTATTTTGGATGCGATTAATCGATTTGACAGCACTAGTAAAAATATATAAATATTTATAATCATATTTAACATTATTATATTTATTTAAAAAAATTCTTAATGTACTTAAGCATCATTGTGTCATTTTAATAAATATAGACCCTTTTCACAGACTGTGATGACGCGTGTTAACGGTCATCAATATCGTAAATCCTGCAACGTTTTTTGTATTTTCATTTTTTTTTTTAAATATATGTACATTTATAACACTGATACTTTGTATTTTATTACTTTTGCATCAAATTACAATAAACAAGTTCCCGCTGCTGTGAGGGTGTTTAGTAATAGCGTCTATGGGAGTAAAAATCAACATATTTCTCTCTTTTCACTGCCGTTATCAATCTCACTCTATTTTTTTCCCTCTTTTTGAAAGTTGTGAAATCACTACTGTGCCGTTTTTCTTTTGCTATGTGAGCAAATTGGTACATAATTTTTGTTTTATGTATTCTCTCATTCACAGCTATAATATTTAACCCAACTATGACGACTTCCGCTCTGAGAAACTCGGAAATGTGAAAAGGGTCTATCAGGACTCGACATTAACGCTTGTCTGCTTGTCCGGGACAAGTGGATTTTTTGAAGGGGCAAGTGAAGAATTATTTGACTTGCCCGACGGACAAGTATCCTGAGTAAAACGTCAAAACAAAAAATAACTAGGGAATCACCAAAGTGCAATAATGATTCTGCATCAGTTAGTGTAAGTGGAGATGGATAGTGGATAATAATATAAAACTAGCTGAAGGTTGTGCTGTTCTCGCGCAGCCTCTCGAGGAGAAAATCGAAAACAAATGAGCGCCGCTCTCACACAGAAACTCAGTTAACATACACGGTTATAATTGTGTAGTTTTTATATTTATAACATATGATACAGTTAAGCAACATCACACTAACAAGAGTGTGTTTTCCTGAACACCATCACGACTGAAAATGACACTGATTTCATACGCCAGTTCCAGAAACAATTCATTAACATTAAGTCACTTACATTTTAGAAGCAATATGGACTGTTTTTGTTCTATTTCAGCCGCGAAAATAGTTCAAACAAATATCACAGCAGAACCGTAACACATCTCACAGCATCAGTGTGTGTTAGTGAATGATTCAGCGTTTGAATGAATCGGTTGAATCAAAGATTCAATGACCTGTTCGTGAACCACCGCCTAATTCTTGAATGAATCAGCTGTTTCACTGAATCGACTCAATGATTCACTCATTCAGACGGTCACAGCGCCACCTACTGGTGCTTTAGTTTCATCTTTCCAACATTTCTTATTTATTCAAAAATATTTGAAATAATCTCATAACATTATTTAATGCAGTTGTAATTTTTCAGTGTAAATGATTTAATGCGATTGGTAACAGCCTATAGTGTCTTATTCTAATTTATTTATAGATCAAATTTAAGAATATAAAAGGAAAGCTGAAGCATATCCTATATTTAATAAGATTATGGAAAATGCCCTTTATAAAAAGGTACAAATATGACATGTGCATATTTAAATATGTCAAAGCTGATTAAACACTGGTGAGAATATTGCTTCAGAATAGATTATATTTACAAAAAAAATCCGGACAAGCAAATGTTTTACTCGGACAAGTGAATGACAGATTTACTTAAGCGTGTGAACCGGTTTAATGTCCAGCCCTGTATATTGTACTTCTAAGTATGTCTGTATTTGATGTGTCTTCAGCTGATCTGCTCGCAGCTCCTCCTGACCTGACGTCGGCCGCTGCTTTGTACAGAGGTCCGGTTTACGCTCTCCACGATGTGGCCGACAAAATCCCCATGACCAACTCTCCTCTCCTGGATCCGCTGCCCAACCTGAAGATCAAGGTGTACAACTCCTCCGGGATGGTGACGCCCCAGGAGGATCTATCCGACATCTCGTCCAAGCTCTCGCCCAAGCTCCCGCACGCCCTTCTGGACGGAGACACCATTAACCGCCGCACCCAGACCCTGGTGCGCTCCTGGGACCCGTCCTGCACGGCCTTCGGCTCCTTCAACGCTCTCGGAGGGCATCTGATCGTGCCCAACTCAGGTCAGTGAGATCTGTGTCCACCATCAGCCACTCGGGCACATCTTCAAGTCATCGTGTGGTTTCGGCGGTGATGCTGTTTTCCCATGCCAGGCGCTGACTTGAAAGGGTTAGTTCACCCAAAAATGAAAATTCTGTCATTAATGACTGAGCCTCATGTGGTTGGACACCGTCAGACCTCCGTTCATCTTCAGACACAAATGAAGATATTTTAGTGTAAATCTGATGCTCTGAAAGGCCTCCATTGGCTCAACTTTACACTCTCAAGACCCTTAAAAGACACTAAAGACGTCGTTACAAAGTCCATCTCACTACAGCGGCTCTACAATAACTTTATGAATCGGCGAGAATAGTTTTTGTGCGCAAAAAAACCCTAAATAACGACTTATATAGTGATGACGATTTCAAAACACGGCATCATGAAGCTTCAAAGTGTTATGAATCAGTGAGTCGATTCAGCGGTTCAGAGCGTTATGAATCAGTGAGTCGATTCAGCGGTTCAGAGCGTTATGAATCAGTGAGTCGATTCAGTGGTTCAGAGCGTTATGAATCAGTGAGTCGATTCAGCAGTTTGGATCGCCAAATTTCAGCAGTTTGGCGGTTTGACACGCGATCCGAATCATGATTCGACTCACTGATTCATAACGCTCTGAACTGCTGAATCGACTCACTGATTCATAACGCTTCGAAGCTTCATGATGCCGTGTTTTGAAATCGTCATCACTATATAAGTCGTTATTTAGGGTTTTTTTGCGCACAAAAACTATTCTCGTCTTCATAAAGTTATTGTAGAGCCGCTGTAGTGAGATGGACTTTGTAACTTTAGTCTTTAGTGTCTTTTGAGGGTCTTGAGAGTGAAAAGTGCATTGAGCCAATGGAGGCCTTTCAGAGCATCAGATTTACACTAAAATATCTTCATTTGTGTCTGAAGATGAACGGAGGTCTGACGGGTGTCCAACCACATGAGGGTAAGTCATTAATGACAGAATTTTTATTTTTGGGTGAACTAACCCTTGAAGCTTCTGGCTTTTATAAGGAACAGGCCAGTGTGGGTGATGGAGAGAAAATGACAGCCTGACCCATAAACACACATTACAGGCGCTCGAGTAGTGAAACGAAACCACAGCAGAGGCAACAAACCCCAGAGCGTAGAGCCAACATTCCTGCTCTTACGCTGATCGATTTATCAGCTTTCACTGGAAACAAGAAATGTTTGTCTTCACAATCTTTCATCAAAATATAGTAACTGAGGCGATCATCAATCTCCTCACAAACCAGTCAAGACTCATATTTATCCCCACTGGCAGAAGAAAGAAAGGCACAATATGTAAGATTTTTTGAGTAAAATTTCCAGTTTTATCTCACAATTCCGAGTTTATTTATCCCTCAATTCCGAGTTTAATCTGACAATTCCAAGTTTATACCTCACAATTCCGAGTTTATATCCCACAATTCCGAGTTTATTTCCCACAATTCCGAGTTTATATCCCACAATTCCGAGTTTATGTCCCACAATTCTGACTTTATATCCCACAATTTCGAGTTTTTATCCCACAATTCCGATTTTATACCTCACAATGCCGAGTTTATATCCCACAATTCCGAGTTTTATCTCACAATTCCGAGTTTATATCCCACAATTCGGAATTTATATCCCACAATTTTGAGTTTATATCCCACAATTCAAGTTTATACATCACAATTCCGAGTTTATATCCCACAATTCAAGTTTATACCTCGCAATTCTGAGTTTATATCCCACAATTCTGAGTTTATATCCCACAATTCAAGTTTATACCTCACAATTCCGAGTTTATATCCCACAATTCTGAGTTTATATCCCACAATTCAAGTTTATACCTCACAATTCCGAGTTTATATCCCACAATTCAAGTTTATACCTCACAATTCCGAGTTTATATCCCACAATTCAAGTTTATACCTCACAATTCCGAGTTTATATCCCACAATTCCGAGTTTATATCCCACAATTCTGAGTTTATATCCCACAATTCAAGTTTATACCTCACAATTCCGAGTTTATATCCCACAATTCAAGTTTATACCTCACAATTCCGAGTTTATATCCCACAATTCCGAGTTTATACCCCACAATTCCGAGTTTATATCCCATAATTCTGAGTTTATATCCCACAATTCCGAGTTTATATCCCACAATTCTGAGTTTATATCCCACAATTCTGAGTTTATATCCCACAATTCAAGTTTATATCCCACAATTCCGAGTTTATACCTCACAATTCCGAGTTTATATCCCACAATTCTGAGTTTATATCCCACTATTCCGAGTTTATATCCCACAATTCTGAGTTTATATCCCACAATTCTGAGTTTATATCCCACAATTCAAGTTTATATCCCACAATTCCGAGTTTATACCTCACAATTCCGAGTTTATATCCCACAATTCTGAGTTTATATCCCACAATTCTGAGTTTATATCCCACTATTCCGAGTTTATATCCCACAATTCCGAGTTTATATCCCACAATTCTGAGTTTATATCCCACAATTCAAGTTTATATCCCACAATTCCGAGTTTATATCCCACAATTCAAGTTTATACCTCACAATTCCGAGTTTATATCCCACAATTCTGAGTTTATATCCCACAATTCAAGTTTATACCTCACAATTCCGAGTTTATATCCCACAATTCAAGTTTATACCTCACAATTCCGAGTTTATATCCCACAATTCAAGTTTATACCTCACAATTCCGAGTTTATATCCCACAATTCCGAGTTTATATCCCACAATTCTGAGTTTATATCCCACAATTCAAGTTTATACCTCACAATTCCGAGTTTATATCCCACAATTCAAGTTTATACCTCACAATTCCGAGTTTATATCCCACAATTCCGAGTTTATACCCCACAATTCCGAGTTTATATCCCACAATTCTGAGTTTATATCCCACAATTCCGAGTTTATATCCCACAATTCTGAGTTTATATCCCACAATTCTGAGTTTATATCCCACAATTCAAGTTTATATCCCACAATTCCGAGTTTATACCTCACAATTCCGAGTTTATATCCCACAATTCTGAGTTTATATCCCACTATTCCGAGTTTATATCCCACAATTCTGAGTTTATATCCCACAATTCTGAGTTTATATCCCACAATTTAAGTTTATATCCCACAATTCCGAGTTTATACCTCACAATTCCGAGTTTATATCCCACAATTCTGAGTTTATATCCCACAATTCTGAGTTTATATCCCACAATTCCGAGTTTATATCCCACAATTCTGAGTTTATATCCCACAATTCAAGTTTATATCCCACAATTCCGAGTTTATATCCCACAATTCAAGTTTATATCTCACAATTCCGAGTTTATATCCCACAATTCCAAGTTTATACCTCACAATTCCGAGTTTATATCCCACAATTCTGAGTTTATATCCCACTATTCCGAGTTTATATCCCACAATTCCGAGTTTATATCCCACAATTCTGAGTTTATATCCCACAATTCAAGTTTATATCCCACAATTCCGAGTTTATATCCCACAATTCCGAGTTTATACCTCACAATTCTGAGTTTATATCCCACAATTCAAGTTTATATCCCACAATTCCAAGTTTATACCTCACAATTCTGAGTTTATATCCCACAATTCCAAGTTTATATCTCACAATTCCGAGTTTATATCCCACAATTCAAGTTTATATCCCACAATTCCGAGTTTATACCTCACAATTCCGAGTTTATATCCCACAATTCTGAGTTTATATCCCACAATTCTGAGTTTATATCCCACTATTCCGAGTTTATATCCCACAATTCCGAGTTTATATCCCACAATTCTGAGTTTATATCCCACAATTCAAGTTTATATCCCACAATTCCGAGTTTATATCCCACAATTCAAGTTTATACCTCACAATTCCGAGTTTATATCCCACAATTCTGAGTTTATATCCCACAATTCAAGTTTATACCTCACAATTCCGAGTTTATATCCCACAATTCAAGTTTATACCTCACAATTCCGAGTTTATATCCCACAATTCAAGTTTATACCTCACAATTCCGAGTTTATATCCCACAATTCCGAGTTTATATCCCACAATTCTGAGTTTATATCCCACAATTCAAGTTTATACCTCACAATTCCGAGTTTATATCCCACAATTCAAGTTTATACCTCACAATTCCGAGTTTATACCTCACAATTCCGAGTTTATATCCCACAATTCAAGTTTATACCTCACAATTCCGAGTTTATATCCCACAATTCCGAGTTTATACCCCACAATTCCGAGTTTATATCCCACAATTCTGAGTTTATATCCCACAATTCCGAGTTTATATCCCACAATTCTGAGTTTATATCCCACAATTCTGAGTTTATATCCCACAATTCAAGTTTATATCCCACAATTCCGAGTTTATACCTCACAATTCCGAGTTTATATCCCACAATTCTGAGTTTATATCCCACTATTCCGAGTTTATATCCCACAATTCTGAGTTTATATCCCACAATTCTGAGTTTATATCCCACAATTTAAGTTTATATCCCACAATTCCGAGTTTATACCTCACAATTCCGAGTTTATATCCCACAATTCTGAGTTTATATCCCACAATTCTGAGTTTATATCCCACAATTCCGAGTTTATATCCCACAATTCTGAGTTTATATCCCACAATTCAAGTTTATATCCCACAATTCCGAGTTTATATCCCACAATTCAAGTTTATATCTCACAATTCCGAGTTTATATCCCACAATTCCAAGTTTATACCTCACAATTCCGAGTTTATATCCCACAATTCTGAGTTTATATCCCACTTTTCCGAGTTTATATCCCACAATTCCGAGTTTATATCCCACAATTCTGAGTTTATATCCCACAATTCAAGTTTATATCCCACAATTCCGAGTTTATATCCCACAATTCCGAGTTTATACCTCACAATTC
>NC_137118.1:46953717-47018717 GCF_949357685.1 Gobio gobio | reverse complement strand
GTGTGTGTGTGTGTGTGTGTGTGATGGGTAGGTTTAGGAGCAGGGGCTGTGTGTGTGTGTGTGTGTGTGTGTGTGTGTGTGTGTGTGTGTGTGTGTGTGTGTGTGTGTGTGTGTGTGTGTGTGTGTGTGTGTGTGTGTGTGTGTGTGTGTGTGTGTGTGTGTGTGTGTGTGTGTGTGTGTGTGTGTGTGTGTGTGTGATGGGTAGGTTTAGGGGCAGGGGCTGTGTGTGTGTGTGTGTGTGTGTGTGTGTGTGTGTGTGTGTGTGTGTGTGTGTGTGTGTGTGTGTGTGTGTGTGTGTGTGTGTGTGTGTGTGTGTGTGTGTGATGGGTTAGGTTTAGGGGCAGGGGCAGTGTATGGGGAATAGAATATACGGTATGTACGGTATAAAAACCATTACGCCTATGGAAAGTCCCCTTAAAACATGAAAACCAAACATGTGTGTGTGTGTGTGTCATTAAGAGTTGATTTTGTTGTTGATGTGAGCAGACCTCCAGCTCCAGACCGAGGTGTGTGTTGTGTCCTCCGGCTCTCGAGGGCCGCTCTGGTCTTCTCTGACTGACAGTCGCTCAAAGGGAAGTTCACGTGAAGGACGGCAGAAATCAATGAGTCTGAGACTGGAGGGATATTTCCTCCCATGAAAACACAAGCCAACTTATGAAAGCATTATTTCTGAATGTTCTCTGGAACGTCTAGTTTTTCAAATGTTTTTAAAAAAAATAGTTTTTACTGTGGAAATTTTACTTTTGAATGTTCTTGGAAAACGTGGTAACATCTAAAAAATGCTTGACGAACAAAATTTTAAGAAAAACATTCCATGAATGATGATTAAAGACGGTTTTGAGTACACCATTAGAGCGTTTGTTCATAACCGAGAGAATGTTCCTGTTAGCGTCTGTGAGTTTGACACTGACTGGGCTTTTGGCACGGGGTGGCAGAGGTCACAGGCTGGCAGACTGATGGTGTGTGTGTGTGTGTGTGTGTCTCTGCAGGAGTGAGCTTGTTGGTGCCAGCGGGCGCCATCCCTCAGGGACGAGTCTATGAGATGTACGTGACGGTTCACAGGAAGGAGAGCATGAGGTATCGTCCTCCAGCCGAGCCGCTCACACTAACCACAGCTCTGCCCTGAACAGCCTCATCCTGGGCATCATCGCCCGTGAAGATGCCCATCTGTACCCACACACACTGCACGGGGCATTAGTGCTCAGAGGATGCTCTCTCATTAATCTCCTAATAATGGAGTTCTCAGTTACGCTTTATTAAAGTATCAACTTTAATTATTCCTAAATGCACTGCAAAAAATGCTTTTCTTACTTAGTATTTTTGTCTTGTTTTCAGTCCAAATATCTAAAAAAATCTTACATTAAAGGGTTAGTTCACCCAAAAATGAAAATTCTGTCATTAATGACTGAGCCTCATGTGGTTGGACACCCGTCAGACCTCCGTTCATCTTCAGACACAAATGAAGATATTTTAGTGTAAATCTGATGCTCTGAAAGGCCTCCATTGGCTCAACTTTACACTCTCAAGACCCTTAAAAGACACTAAAGACTAAAGTTACAAAGTCCATCTCACTACAGTGGTTCTAAAATAACTTTATGAATCAGCGAGAATAGTTTTTGTGAGCAAAAAAACCCCAAAATAACGACTTATATAGTGATGACGATTTCAAAACACGGCCTCATGAAGCTTCGAAGCGTTATGAATCAGAGAGTCGATTCAGCGGTTCGGAGCGTTATGAATCAGTGAGTCGATTCAGCGGTTCAGAGCGTTATGAATCAGTGAGTCGATTCAGCAGTTTGGCGGTTTGACACACAATCCGAATCATGAATCGACTCACTGATTCATAACGCTTCGAAGCTTCATGATGCCGTGTTTTGAAATCGTCATCACTATATAAGTCGTTATTTAGGGTTTTTTTGTCTTTTGTACCTTTTAAGGGTCTTGAGAGTGTAAAGTGCATTGAGCCAATGGAGGCCTTTCAGAGCCATCAGATTTACACTAAAATATCTTCATTTGTGTCTGAAGATGAACGGAGGTCTGACGGGTGTCCAACCACATGAGGTTCAGTCATTAATGACAGAATTTTCATTTTTGGGAGAACTAACCCTTTAAGAAGCATTTACTAGACAAGCAAAAGTTTTTGTCTTGTTTTGGGGGAAAATAACTCAAAATTAAGGGAATTAAGGGAGTTTTGGAATAAGCAAAATAATCTGCCAATGGGGTAAGCAAAATAATCTTAATTCAAACAGAAAACAAGATTATTTTTCTTACCCCATTGGCAGATTATTTAGCTTATTTTAAGCAAAAACTCCCTTAATTTTGAGTTATTTTCCCCCAAAACAAAACTTTTGCTTGTCTAGTAAATGTTTCTTAATGTAAGATTTTTTTAGATATTTGGACTGAAAACAAGACAAAAATACTAAGTAAGAAAAGCATTTTTTTGCAGTGTGACAATTTATCTCTGTGTATTAAACCTTTGGCGATCACAGCGATTCAGATCTGTGTTCTGATCCAGAGAGAGCCGTTGTCATTTATAGGTAACAGCTTCACTAAGTCTTTTCGGCCACACAGAATCATTATTTCTTGCATAATTCATATTATCACAGAAGTACTGGGATAAAAGATTATAGTTCAGGTATAAACACTGTTGTCTACGGACTGATCAAAATGGAGCAAATCACCTTTTAAATGTAACTTAACGCTTCATTCATTCAAAGAGATTCATTCAAAAACACTGATTCATCCAGTAATGACACAAGTGTTTATGATTGAGTCATTGAATCATTCATTTAAGAGATTTTTTCAAAAACACTGATTCATCCAGTAATGAAACAAGTGTTTATGAGTGAGCATTGAATCATTAATTCAAGAGATTCATTCTAAAACACTGATTCATCCAGTAATGAAACAAGTGTTTATGAGTGAGTCATTGAATCATTCATTCAAGAGATTTGTTCAAAAACACTGATTCATCCAGTAATGAAACAAGTGTTTATGAGTGAGTCATTGAATCATTCATTCAAGAGATTTGTTCAAAAACACTGATTCATCCAGTAATGAAACAAGTGTTTGAGTGAGTCATTGAATCATTCATTCAAGAGATTTGTTCTAAAACACTGATTCATCCAGTAATGAAACAAGTGTTTATGAGTGAGTCATTGAATCATTCATTCAATAGATTTGTTCAAAAACACTGATTCATCCAGTAATGAAACAAGTGTTTGAGTGAGTCATTGAATCATTAATTCAAGAGATTCGTTCTAAAACACTGATTCATCCAGTAATGAAACAAATGTTTGAGTGAGTCATTGAATCATTCATTCAAGAGATTCGTTCTAAAACACTGATTCATCCAGTAATGAAACAAGTGTTTATGAGTGAGTCGTTGAATCATTCACTCAAGAGATTTGTTCAAAAACACTGATTCCTCCAGTAATGAAACAAGTGTTTATGAGTGAGTCATTGAATCATTCATTCAATAGATTTGTTCAAAAACACTGATTCATCCAGTAATGAAACAAGTGTTTATGAGTGAGTCATTGAATCATTCATTAAAGAGATTTGTTCAAAAACACTGATTCGTCCAGTAATGAAACAAGTGTTTATGAGTGAGTCATTGAATCATTCATTCAAGAGATTCATTCTAAAACACTGATTCATCCAGTAATGAAACAAGTGTTTATGAGTGAGTCATTGAATCATTCATTCAAGAGATTCATTCTAAAACACTGATTCATCCAGTAATGAAACAAGTGTTTATGAGTGAGTCATTGAATCAATCATTCAAGAGATTCGTTCTAAAACACTGATTCATCCAGTAATGAAACAAGTGTTTGAGTGAGTCATTGAATCATTCATTCAAGAGATTCGTTCTAAAACACAGATTCATCCAGTAATGAAACAAGTGTTTATGAGTGAGTCATTGAATCAATCATTCAAGAGATTCATTCTAAAACACTGATTCATCCAGTAATGAAACAAGTGTTTATGAGTGAGTCATTGAATCATTCATTCAAGAGATTCATTCTAAAACACTGATTCATCCAGTAATGAAACAAGTGTTTATGAGTGAGTCATTGAATCAATCATTCAAGAGATTCGTTCTAAAACACTGATTCATCCAGTGATGAAACAAGTGTTTGAGTGAGTCATTGAATCATTCATTCAAGAGATTCGTTCTAAAACACAGATTCATCCAGTAATGAAACAAGTGTTTGAGTGAGTCATTGAATCATTCACTCAAGAGATTCGTTCAAAAACACTGATTCATCCAGTAAGGACACAAGTGAAGTCTTTACGAGTGAGTCATTGAATCAGTCACTCAAGAGATTCGTTCAAAAACACTGATTCATCCAGTAATGAAACAAGTGTTTATGAGTGAGTCATTGAATCATTCATTCAAGAGATTTGTTCAAAAGCACTGATTCATCCAGTAATGAAACAAGTCTTTATGAGTGAGTCATTGAATCATTCACTCAAATAAAACAATAAAAATAGACAGATTAACATTTAGTCAGAACCTCAGGTAAACAGATGCTCATGATGTGTGTGTGTGTGTGTCTCCAGGCCGCTGGTGGACGACACACAGGAGACGGTTCTGAGTCCCGTGGTCAGCTGCGGCCCCCCCGGAGCTCTTCTGACCCGGCCCGTCATCATCACCATGCACCACTGCGCCGAGGCGGACAGCGAGGACTGGCTCATTCAGCTGAGGAGCCAATCACAGCAGGGCCAGTGGGAGGTGAGTGGGCGGAGCCACAGATAGCAGGTCAGCTAAGGAAGGCAGTTCAAATGGTGGCCATAATGGAGAACGAGAGTCCACTAATCGTCAATGGCTGGAAAAGTCTTGTGTGAGAACCCTAAAAATACTAAATCTGACACGCGTATCATAAAGTTCTGGAGCTCAGACTCTCAGGTTAAAGTGTTGAAGTGCATAAAGACCTGAAATGCCAAATAAGAGTTTTATTACAAACTTGGTTTTGAAGCAAAAAAAGTATTTGAAAGTCGGACAAAAATACAAAAAACGAGAACTTAATCACATTCCCATTAAGCTTTGCCAACAACATAATCAAATAAACAGAGGAAGTTTAGTGCAAAAAAATGCATATAGATTCAAATAGATTACATCACTCGCAGTGCTTCATGGGAGTGGGCGGGGCTAAAGAGTTCTTAGTGCATTTTGCTCATTTCAACTGGTGGAATTTTCTGCACAGCATCATGGGTAATGTAGTTTTTCACCAGGAATTCCGCTGTTAAAAACTATTATTTTAAAAATAAAATAACGCAAGCAAACAGAAGCAAAAACCGTGGATTAACAACCTTGTCGCTCACAGTAGGGCTGACTTTATAGGTTTATAAATTATCGTTAAAATCCAGTTTTTCCCACAGATTAGAAAGCAAGTAGTTTCTATCTTGATTCAGTATGTATATATATCCTACTGTACATATAAGGAAAAATAAGTTAGCCTTTTTAGCACTATTTTGTCTTGTGTCTTGTCGCACTTGGAAGCATTTACATGAATAGGAGCGTGATCATGTAACGGTCTGCAACAATGCATATAAAAACGGACGCTGCGTTTTTTGCGTTAAATATTTTTAATGCGTTAAGCTGAAAAAATTAATCGCCTGCGTTAATGCGTTAATTTGCCCAGCCCTTGTTAAAATGTTTGCATGAGATTTACTTGTGCAGAGTGAGAGCGTGAGACAGAGCCTGAAAGTGTGTGTCTCACGCCAAATGCGTGAGAGTTGGCAACGGTCAGATGGAGCGCACCGTGTGTGTGTGTGTGTGTGTGTGTGTGAGGGGTAGGTTTAGGGGCAGGGGCAGTGTGTGTGTGTGTGTGTGTGTGTGTGAGAGGGGTAGGTTTAGGGGCAGGGGCAGTGTGTGTGTGTGTGTGTGTGTGTGTGTGAGAGGGGTAGGTTTAGGGGCAGGGGCAGTGTAGGGGGATAGAATATACGGTTTATACAGTATAAAAACCATTACGCCTATGGAAAGTCCCCATAAAACATGAAAACCCAACGTGTGTGTGTGTGTGTGTGTTAGTGTGTTATTGTGTTAGTGTGTTAGTGAGAGAGACGAGCGTGAGTGACAGAGAGACGGAGGGAGAGCAGGGAAAGGATATGCAGTTGAACGAATACGCTGCGTGTTTTAAATAACATTAAAAAAAAAAGAATAACGAAACAACCCAATATGTGGTGCACCGCAACAACTCAGTCTATGTATGAGAAACACTGAAATACATTTCCATTTGATGAAAAATAAGGTAGTTTTTACTTCTGGACTTTTGCGCTCTATAATCATTAACTAAAAAAAACCCTTGAAATCAACTTTGACATTGTGGGACAGTGAACGGCATTGTTTTTTCTATAAATAACCCGTTTATTCATCCACTGTTATCCATGGGATGAAGCAGCCAGAGGTCAGACGTGTTGCTCTGAAGCATCTGACCGTGTGCATGCGTGTGTGTGTACATGTGCCGCCCCCTGCGGAGATCCGGCCCGCGTCCCGTTGGATGTCAGGCGGTCTGGACACCAAAAACCCAGACAGCTGTCAAGGGTTCTGCTCGACCCAAACCCAGAGTTAATGAGAAGATGGCGATGAAGAGGGGCCTGGATGCTGCGATGGCGGCCCACCCACTGGTCCTGTCATTAACTGGGCCGGCGAGGAGAAGGTGTTCATCTGAAGCGAGCCGAGGGCGTAGCTGAGAACAGAACTCCTCCACCCGGCCCTGTATTGTTATCACACACAAACACAATGATGGAGAGTTAATTAGCCATGCAGGAGGCGAAGCGGCCCACGCAAGAGCTGCGATACACACACCCCTCATTACTCTCTACAGTAACACTACTGCATCATCACACACACACACTCCTCATTAATCTCTACAGTAACACTACTGCATCATCACACACACACACACTCCTCATTACTCTCTACAGTAACACTACTGCATCATCACACACACACACTCCTCATTACTCTCTACAGTAACACTACTGCATCATCACACACACACACACTCCTCATTACTCTCTACAGTAACACTACTGCATCATCACACACACACACTCCTCATTAATCTCTACAGTAACACTACTGCATCATCACACACACACACACTCCTCATTACTCTCTACAGTAACACTACTGCATCATCACACACACACACACTCCTCATTACTCTCTACAGTAACACTACTGCATCATCACACACACACACACTCCTCATTACTCTCTACAGTAACACTACTGCATCATCACACTGCCCCAGAGTCACATGACTGTGATGTATAACTGTTCAGAACTAAACTAGTCTTTTACTTAAAACTATATATACAGTGAGGAAAATAAGTATTTGAACACTCTGCTATTTTGCAAGTTCTCCCACTTGGAAATCATGGAGGGTCTGAAATTGTCATCGTAGCTGCATGTCCACTGTGAGAGACATAATCTAAAAAAAAAAATCCAGAAATCACAATGTGTGATTTTTTAACTATTTATTTGCATGATACAGCTGCAAAGAAGTATTTGAACACCTGTCTATCAGCTATAATTATGACCCTCAAAGACCTGTTAGTCTGCCTTTAAAATGTCCACCTCCACTCCATTTATTATCCTAAATTAGATGCCCCTGTTTGAGGTCGTTAGCTGCATAAAGACACCTGTCCACCCCATACAATCGGTAAGAGTCCAACTACTAACATGGCCAAGACCAAAGAGCCGTCCAAAGACACTAGAGACAAAATTGGACACCTCCACAAGGCTGGAAAGGGCTACAGGGAAATTGCCAAGCAGCTTGGTGAAAAAAGGTCCACTGTTGGAGCAATCATTAGAAAATGGAAGAAGCTAAACATGACTGTCAATCTCCCTCGGACTGGGGCTCCATGCAAGATCTCACCTCGGGGTCTCAATGATCCTAAGAAAGGTGAGAAATCAGCCCAGAACTACACAGGAGGAGCTGGTCAAAGACCTGAAAAGAGCTGGACCACCGTTTCCAAGGTTACTGTTGGTAATACACTAAGACGTCATGGTTTGAAATCATGCATGGCACGGAAGGTTCCCCTGCTTAAACCAGCACATGTCCAGGCCCGTCTTAAGTTTGCCAATGACCATTTGGATGATCCAGAGGAGTCATGGGAGAAAGTCATGTGGTCAGATGAGACCAAAATTGAACTTTTTGGTCATAATTCCACTAAACGTGTTTGGAGGAAGAAGAATGATGAGTACCATCCCAAGAACACCATCCCTACTGTGAAGCATGGGGGTGGCAGCATCATGCTGTGGGGGTGTTTTTCTACACATGGGACAGGGCGACTGCACTGTATTTAGGAGAGGATGAGATTTTGGGGAACAACCTCCTTCCCTCAGTTAGAGCACTGAAGATGGGTCGAGGCTGGGTCTTCCAACATGACAATGACCCGAAGCACAGCCAGGAGAACCAAGGAGTGGCTCTGTAAGAAGCAGATCAAGGTTCTGGCGTGGCCTAGCCATAGGGCTGGGCGATATATCGCATGACATTGTTATGCGCATGTCGTCAGTAAAGCCGGTTCCTTGATTAGTAGTAAATCGCCATCACCTGCTTTCAGATAGAGCGGCATTTACTACACAGAGCCGTAGTTCACTGACAAGCTGAGCCATATCGCATTAATTATCACAGGCGATACGTCCGTGTACTGATGAATATATTAAAGCTAAATATTTTAAAAACTAAAAAATTACAAAAGCACAAACATTACTAAAACTGAAAATATAAAAAATCAATGCAAATTTAAAATATTAATAAATACTAAAATAGTATCTAAGCAAATAACACTGGATAGATCAATGTACACACGGTTTATAATATAATTTATATATTATATTAAAATACCGTTGAATGACTTATGTATTTTTATAATTATTACTATATATAATTACGAAAATGACTAAAACTGAAATGAATATAAATTAGAGCTTAATAAAATATGAAAATGACAAAAACACAAACCGTACTAAAACTGAAAAAATAAATGCTAATGTAAAATAATAATAAATACTATAATAATATCTGAGTAATATCACTGGAAAGACTAGTTATTCGCATAATTTGGCAGATATTTACCCATTTTGAGATTACGAGCTAATACTGACAGTGTTAACAAATATTGCATTGTATTATTTATAATGAAATTTAGTTTTATGTTGTGTATCAGTCGTGGGCAGCGTGAGAACATGCACTGCTGTTTATATTTCTGATCAGTGTGACATTGAGAAACTCTGAGCCAATAGCCACGTTTCCATTACAGATTTGCGCAAAACTTGTGCGATATTTTCTAAAAGTCGACATAAAAAAATAACAAAAAAATATTGCGAAATGACAGCGTTTCCATTAACTGATGTTATGCGACTAAAACATTTTTTTTTCCTCTCGTGATAAATCATTCCAAAAATCATGCTACGTATGTTGTTAGGTTTATGTCTATCCCAGCCACCGCACGCCATTATTATTAATGGAAAGAGACGGGCGTGTTAGCACTGATGGCAAGGAAAGCACCTTATACTTGAGCGGCACATATGAGGTGTTATGATAAATTGTTGCATTTTATATTCTATTGTTTTTTTATGAGTTTAATAAAGAACTCGTCTTCTGTCCAAACATACCATCATCTGTAAAGAATGATCGACTTTTACAAACGCAGGTTATTGTGACGCAATCCCACATACAGAGACGAGCGAAAAGTTTGAATTTTATGGTGGTAACTCAACGTTTTTTTTACCACTTCGTTATTTTGGCTCGGAATTTCGTTTTTTGGAAATATAAACTGAATTTAGAAATGCTTTTGAAATGAAAAACTTTGCGTTTAATAAACAAAATATATTTTTGAAATAAAGACAGCGTTTGGAGTGGAGTGCAAAATAATCCGTTCCCTGAGTCCTTTGCTGTTATTGAGTGTACACAAATAAAAGTAGACAGTTTATAGTTTATAATTATGTCTTGCACTTATCTGTATGGCTAAAAATGACTTAAAATGAGTATTTTAAGTTTCCGCTGGAATAGCCTAAGGAAAAAATTCATCAAAAGGCGACAACGACTTCGTCGGAAAGAGGGTTAAAGAAAACGTAGCCTATTTAGTTTCATATAGTTAGGCTATGTCTAAATATTATAATCTTTTAATTCATATGTTGATTATGAAAAGTGAGCAGCTTGAGTAAAGCACATAATCAGATGTGCATATGTCTGGAGACATGGATTTTGAGCACAATTGAATTGTGTTTTCTAGAAAGTCTTTCTTTAAAATTAATTTTGTTTTGTATAAATTGTATTTTAATTTTGATCAATGTTTAATCAACTATTTGGCTGTAGGCTATATTTAATAAATAAGAAGCAAACCAAGATCGTCGGGAATGGATTGACCTAGTCTTTGAGCAAGGCTGAAACTATAGCGTCTTTCTGTTTTAATACATTTCTTGAATATATGTCATAATTACAGTAGGCCTATAGATAGTTATGATATTTGTGGTTGCACCAGGGTCCGTCATTATAAAGTTACGCCACTTTCCTTATTAGGAGAAAATATATGTCGTTTTAACGACATAAGATCTCGTACATACTTGAGTGGAAAAAAAATGATATGTAGGCCCTGTGTGAGAGCAATGCGTGACCGTAGCTGACCTGTAAATGCGAAAAAACTGTTTCCATTGCAGTTTTGAGAAAATTTCCTTTTTCGAATTGCCTGAAAAACCACCTCATGCGAGCGTAAAAACTTTTTTGCGATATATGGGAGTTTTTGCGAAATTGACGCGTTTCCATTGGGCGTATTTTCAATTCGCAATTTCAATTTGCGCAATTTGAAGGGTAATGGAAATGCGGCTAGACTCAGCGTCTCTCTCTCTCTCTCTCTCTCTCTCTCTCTCTCTCTCTCTCTCTCTCTCTCTCGCTCCTCTTCTCCTCTTCTGATGGCTTGGAGCAGCTGTCAGAGCTCGCTCCTCCATCAGTGTGACTCTCTCTCTCTCTCTCTCTCTCTCTCTCTCTCTCTCGCCCCTCCATCAGTGTGACTCTCTCTCTCTCTCTCTCTCTCTCTCTCTCTCTCTCTCGCTCCTCCATCAGTGTGACTCTCTCTCTCTCTCTCTCTCTCTCTCTCTCTCTCTCTCTCTCTCTCTCTCTCTCTCTCTCTCTCTCTCTCTCTCTCTCTCGCTCCTCTTCTCCTCTTCTGATGGCTTGGAGCAGCTGTCAGAGCTCGCTCCTCCATCAGTGTGACTCTCTCTCTCTCTCTCTCTCTCTCTCTCTCTCTCTCGCCCCTCCATCAGTGTGACTCTCTCTCTCTCTCTCTCTCTCTCTCTCTCTCTCTCTCTCTCTCTCTCTCTCTCTCTCTCTCTCTCTCTCTCTCTCTCTCTCTCTCTCTCTCGCTCCTCCATCAGTGTGACTCTTCATTGGTCTCCCCAGAGACTCTCAGTGCGTTTGAGCTGCTTAGCAACAGTCTGTGACCTTGTCTCATCTTATCAAACATAACGTACTCTTGGCTGGCCTTCAGCCATTCACACAGAGAAGCGGCTGGTGGCAGCAGAAAGCGGCGTCCTGTTGTCTTCAGAGGAGATCAACTCTTGTCAAATGTGCTGGATTTGATCCTGGGCTCTTCCCTCATTCTCTCGGCTGATATAATGAGCACTTCCTGTTGCTGAGAGACGCCCGTCACACACTTTTCATTATTCACACGCTTGTTCCCTGCATGCATGCATAATCTGACGGAGGGAGAAAGAGATGCTTGTTTGACTCGAAAGCGTTTGCAATTCGGCTCTAAATTGAATGCAAATTCGATTTGAAAAGAAGAATCCTGTTTTCAACTTCCTGTCGAGGCACACGCTGGGAAGCCGCTCTGACCCGAATGAAGTGATGAACGCAATAGTTGACCCAAAATGTAAAAATGAGTGTGGGTGGATGCTGTCAACTCCAGAAAATACATAAAAGTATCATAACGTTAATCCATATGACTCATGCACACTCATGCATATTCAAATATGCAATTTATGCAATACTTTCTCATGCATAATGACTTAAATTTCAGTTTGCTTCTCTCATAAAACCTTAAATCATGTGACTTCATGATACATTTATTATATTAATATAATACAATGCATACACTCTAAAAAATGTTGGGTTAAAAATAACCCAAGTTGGGTTGAAAATGGACTGACCCAGCAATTGGGTTGTTTTAAGCAAACATTAAACCCAACCGCTGGGTTAAAACAACCCAATTGCTGGGTTAGTCCATTTTCAACCCAACATTTTTTAGAGTGCACACACACACACACACACACACACACACACACACACACACACACACATATATATATATACATATATAAAAATTCTAAATTGCTTTATTTCACATGAATGTAAATAATAATACAATATCGCCAAAGCTAGGAATATTTGAACATTACTACTACTAATAATAATAATAATAATAAAATCATCAAAATAATATAATAAAATATTAAAACATAGCTTAAACTTAAATAAACAGTGTAATAAATGAGACCATTTGGCCACTGATATATACATTACATATTGTATATTATATATTAATATAATAGTTTTTTTACACTCTAAAAAATGCTGGGTTAAAAATAACCCAAGTTGGGTTGAAAATGGACTAACCCAGCAATTGAGTTGTTTTAAGCAAACATTTAACCCAACCACTGAGTTAGTCCATTTTCAACCAGCATTTTTTAGAGTGTAATGTTGCTAAAACTAAAGCAGTTAATTGAAAAAAAAATATTTGGTAATTGAAATCAAGTTGAAATGAACAAAATCAAATATAAATGTTAGTTGAAGAATTTCAGCTTTACAAAAACTTAAAATATTTTTAAAATAAAAATGAGAAATGTTGTCATGGCAACTAACTAAAATAAAATTATATTATTTTAGTGCATAATGATTTAAATTTCAAGTTGTTTCTCTCATAAAACCATAAACTTGATGATCACTTGATGATATTTTATTAAACTATATTATATTAATTATATTGTTCAGTTTTATTATTGTTAATTAAAACTAAACCATTGAAATCAAGCTGAAATAAAATAAAATGCAAATTTTAGATGGAAAAACTTACTTAAAAAAAAAAAGAATGACAATGAGAAATGTTGTCATGGCAACTAACTGAAATAAAATAATATTATTTTAGTGCATAATGACTTAAATTTCAAGTTGTTTCTCATAAAACCATAAATCACTTGAGATATATATATATATATATATATATATATATATATATATATATATATATATATATATATATATATATATATATATATATATATATATATATATATATATATATATATATATATATATATATATAATATGATATAATAAATATATTATATTATTCAGTTTTATTATTGTTAACTAAAACTTAATCATTGAAATCAAGCTGAAATAAAATACAAATATTAGATGGAAAACTTAAATAACTAATAAATTAAATGATAAATGTTGTCTTGGCAACGAACTGAAATAATATAATAATATTTTATGATACATTTCTGGTGTTTTTTGTCCTTTTTTTAAATATAAATATGTGTATGTATGGTTATAGGTATGCATATTCATGGTCATATTCAGCATTTTTAGCACTACTTAATATTATTACTTTAATTTTGGATCCTGGTTGGATGTTAACTGCATTTCGTTGGCTTGCTCAATGACTGAAAATAAACGACGGCAGGATTTCATTCACGGCTGAATTTCTCCAGGAAGACGTGTGTGTGTGTGTGTGTGTGTGTGTGTGTGTGTGTGTGTGTGTGTGTGTGTGTGTGTGTGTGTGTGTGTGTGTGTGTGTGTGTGTGTGTGTGTGTGTGTGTGTGTGTGTGTGTGTGTGTGTGTGTGTGTGTGTGTGTGTGTGTGTGTGTGTGTGTTCTGTCAGTCAGTGTGTGATGAATGTCCCGTTATGGAGGAGCGAATGGCACAGATGTGACTGTGATGGATACTGGAGGAGCAGGCAATAACGCCACACATGCATCTGGACAAAGAAATAACTATCGATTACATCTGACGTCTGACAGCGCGCTCATAATATCCGTGTGTGTGTGTGTGTGTGTGTGGAGATGGCCAGCGTAGATGAGCTTTCCCCTTCTGATGATGGCTGTGGTTGGGAAATATTGCTTTCCCGCTCGCCGTCCCACCAATGATCAAAATACATATCCATCCAGTCACTGCCACAGATGCTCTGTAAAGGTTATGTTTCCGACTCTTTGATTTGATGTGTTTGCTGAGAGCGTTCATAAAATGTTCTTTTAGCGTTTTCCCAGAGGTGGACAAAGTGCACAACTCCATTACTCGAGTGAAAGTAAAAGTGCTACTGGTCAAATATTACTCTGTTACAAGTGAAAGTTGTTAAAAACTATTTTTACTTAAGCAAAAGTACTGAAGTATTTGCTTTTAAAAGTACTTAAGTATCAAAAGTAAATTTCCTTTTTTATGTCAATGCATTATTTTATCATTGTTGTATAAATGCACGCTATGCCATGGTGGTTTAAGCCAGTCAGTGATGCTCCATACGACCACCTTGAACTAATTTAAATACTTAAAAATTACAAAGCTTTTTACAAAGCTGCTGTCACTTTAAGACAGAATGCACAAATCCTACACACTGATACACATCCGATATTCCCCCAACTGTTTACGTTCACTTAAGACATCATCAACTTTGTTTACGTGAATACTTTCCAAAATGAAAATTGACATTTTGTGTGTATTGGTCTGTTTAAGTGTGAAAAAAACACAAAAGAAAGCTCTATTCAGTGCTCGTGCTCTGGCATCTGAGAGACACAAAAACCAGACTGAACTGAGCTCTTTCATCAGGCTTTTCAGATTCATCCATACGTCTGCGCTTCTCTTTCTCACAGACATTTACATTCTGCAAAAAAAAAAAAAAACTTTTAAAGAAGAAAAAAAATC
The DNA here is from genome assembly GCF_949357685.1 of Gobio gobio. Classification (NCBI taxonomy): domain Eukaryota; kingdom Metazoa; phylum Chordata; class Actinopteri; order Cypriniformes; family Gobionidae; genus Gobio; species Gobio gobio. The sequence goes on along the minus strand of NC_137118.1, from coordinate 47,003,781 downwards.
ATCCACTGACTTGCAAAGCTGCTACAGAAACGACTTTTGACTTCGAGGACCTTGATAGAAATGTAGTGGAGTAAAAAGTACGATATTTGTCTTTCAAATGTAGTGAAGTTAAAGTAAAAGCTTCCCTAAAAAAATAATACTTCAGTAAAGTACAGATACTCAAAAAGTGTACTTAAGTACAGTACTCAAGTAAATGTGCTTCGTTCCTGTCCTCTGCGTTTTCCCAGTGTCTGTTTTCCAAGAGCACTTGTGGAAGCGTAACGAGGAGAAACTTCCGTGAGTTTGTGCCCTAGCTCTGATGGATCGACTGAGAGCTCGAGTAAATAAATCATTCTGGAAGGCATTAGCCCAGTTTTCCATCCTGTTTGCTAATTATCTCACTAACGCTCTCGAATCCCGCGCTCCCACAGGATCCGTTAAAGAGGCTAATGGCTAGTCATAATGCCGCTGTTTAACGGCCAAGCCGACGATAAAGTATTTTAATTCCTTTTCTCTCGTCCATAATGGGATGAAATTAATGACAGAGCGAGCGACAGGATTAGAGCTAATAGATGGAGACGCATCCCAGCTGCAGAACCACCGCCGCAGACGCCCCTAATGAGAGACACACACACACCAGCACGAGCGGGAGGTCAGAGGTCACCCATAGCAGGTCTGCCTCAGAGACCATCAGTGTTGAGCTCGTACACACACACACACTCACTCATACACACAGACACTCGCACACATACAGACACACACATACAGACACACACACACACACACACACACACACACACACACACACACACTCACTCATCCACACAGACACACGCACACATACAGACACACACACACATACAGACACACACACACACACACTCATCCACACAGACACGCACACATACAGACACACACACACATACAGACACACACACACAACAACACACACTTCCACACAACACGCATACACTCACACACAGTCACTCACACAGATACAGACACACACACACACACACACACACAGTCACTCACACAGACACAGATACAGACACACACACACAGTCACTCACACAGACACAGATACAGACACACATACACACACACTCATCCACACAGACACACGCACACATACAGACACACACACAACAACACACACTTCCACACACTCACGCGTGCACACACACTCACACACACAGACACACGCACACATACAGACACACAACAACAGACACTTCCACACAACACGCATACACTCACACAGTCACTCACACAGACACACTTATACAGACACACATACACACACACACACACACACACACACACACTCACTCACTCACACACATACAGATACAGACACACATACACTCACACACACTAACCCTACCCCTAAACCTACCCATCTCACACACACACACACACACACTAACCCTACCCCTAAACCTACCCATCTCACACACACACACACACACACACACACACTAACCCTACCCCTAAACCTACCCATCTCACACACGCACACTAACCCTACCCCTAAACCTACCCATCTCACACACACACACACTAACCCTAAACCTACCCATCTCACACACACACACACACACACACACACACTAACCCTACCCCTAAACCTACCCATCTCACACACACACACACACACACACTAACCCTACCCCTAAACCTACCCATCTCACACACACACACACACTAACCCTACCCCTAAACCTACCCATCTCACACACACACACTAACCCTACCCCTAAACCTACCCATCTCACACACACACACTAACCCTACCCCTAAACCTACCCATCTCACACACACACACTAACCCTACCCCTAAACCTACCCATCTCACACACACACACTTACCCTACCCCTAAACCTACCCATCTCACACACACACACTAACCCTACCCCTAAACCTACCCATCTCACACACACACACTTACCCTACCCCTAAACCTACCCATCTCACACACACACACACACACACACACACACACTAACCCTACCCCTAAACCTACCAAAATCACACAAAACTCTCTGCATTGCTATATTTTCAAAAGAACTCATTCTGTATGATTTATAAGCGTTTGTACCCATGGGGACCTCAATTTAAGACCCCACAGTGACACACGAGTCCCCACTGTACACACACACACACTCACACACACACACACACACACACACACTCAGACTAACGCATGTGTTCATTCATACGGAGCAGAATGATCTGCTATTCATAAACACTGTTGGTGGCTAATAAGAGTTATTCAGTATCTGAAGCATCAGAAATAACAAATCATTAAATATCAATTCAAAACAAATTACAAACTATTAACAAAACCATGCCTTCATTATTTCACAAAGATACATTCACATTTACATTAATATTCACACAAGATTCCATAAATCCATTCAATAATAAAATTAAGAACAATCATATTACATAATTAAAATTATATAACATAATTATTCAAATAGCTTTTACTGAAAATGTGTTCATTATATAGGGCTGTCAAGCGAGTTTTAATCTAATTAATTACAAGATGTGGCTAATCTTATTAATCACAAATTAATTGTGCTGAGAAATTACCCCTAAAAGATCATTTAAAGTCATTATTGTGTTAAATGAGAAAAACATCAAATAGACATAAAATATATATTGAATTTATTGCATATAATCTTTTAGGCTTTAGCGGCCATGATGTTCTTCAGAAGCTGCATCTGAATTAGATATATTTACAGACCAAAAGAACATTTTCTGCTAAATAAAGTCATACAGGTTTGAAACAACACACGAGTGAATAAATATAAATAAACTGAATTTTTATTTTGATTCGGACACGCCCTAAGAGCACCTGCACCATGAGCTCAGATCCTTAAAATAGGGCCCTTGAATCATTCATTCATTTGATTCGTTCAAACGGCTGATTCATTCAGGAATTAAGTAAATGGCTCTCTTTATGAATGAGTCATTGAATCATTCATTCTTTTGATTCGTTCAAACGGCTGATTCATTCAGAAATGAAGTAAATGGCTCCCTTTATGAATGAGTCATTGAATCATTCATTCTTTTGATTCGTTCAAACGGCTGATTCATTCAGGAATTAAGTAAATGGCTCTCTTTATGAATGAGTCATTGAATCATTCATTCTTTTGATTTGTTCAAACGGCTGATTCATTCAGGAATGAAGTAAATGGCTCCCTTTATGAATGAGTCATTGAATCATTCATTCTTTTGATTTGTTCAAACGGCTGATTCATTCAGGAATTAAGTAAATGGTTCTCTTTATGAATGAGTCATTGAATCATTCATTTTTTTGATTCGTTCAAACGGCTGATTTATTCAGAAATGAAGTAAATAATTCTCTTTATGAATGAGTCATGGATTTAACCGATTAATTCGTTCAAACAGCTGATTCATTCAGAAATTAAGTAAATGGCTCCCTTTATGAATGAGTCATTGAATCATTCATTCATTTGATTCATTCAAACGGCTGATTAATTCAGGAATGAAGTAAATGGCTCTCTTTATGAATGAGTCATGGATTCACCCGATTGATTCGTTCAAACAGCTGATTCATTCAGAAATTAAGTAAATGGCTCCCTTTATGAATTAGTCATTGAATCATTGATTCACCCGATTGATTTGTTCAAACAGCTGATTCATTCAGGAATGAAGTAAATGGCTCTCTTTATGAATGAGTCATGGATTCACCCGATTGATTCGTTCAAACAGCTGATTCATTCAGAAATTAAGTAAATGGCTCCCTTTATGAATGAGTCATTGAATCATTCATTCATTTGATTCATTCAAACGGCTGATTAATTCAGGAATGAAGTAAATGGCTCTCTTTATGAATGAGTCATGGATTCACCCGATTGATTCGTTCAAACAGCTGATTCATTCAGAAATTAAGTAAATGGCTCCCTTTATGAATTAGTCATTGAATCATTGATTCACCCGATTGATTTGTTCAAACAGCTGATTCATTCAGGAATGAAGTAAATGGCTCTCTTTATGAATGAGTCATGGATTCACCCGATTGATTCGTTCAAACAGCTGATTCATTCAGAAATTAAGTAAATGGCTCCCTTTATGAATGAGTCATTGAATCATTGATTCACCCAATTGATTTGTTCAAACAGCTGATTCATTCAGGAATGAAGTAAATGGCTCTCTTTATGAATGAGTCATGGATTCACCCGATTGATTCGTTCAAACAGCTGATTCATTCAGAAATTAAGTAAATGGCTCCCTTTATGAATGAGTCATTGAATCATTGATTCACCCGATTGATTTGTTCAAACAGCTGATTCATTCAGGAATTAAGTAAATGGCTCCCTTTATGAATGAGTCATTGAATCATTGATTCACCCGATTGATTTGTTCAAACAGCTGATTCATTCAGGAATTAAGTAAATGGCTCTCTTTATGAATGAGTCATTGAATCATTGATTCACCCGATTGATTCACTCAAAACATGGATTCATTCAGAAACAAAAAAACGCGGTGTTGCTCTTAGACAGGCTTTATAGGTAATATTTTTGTTGGCATTGACAATATTGTCTCTAAAATATAACATAATATTAACATTGTATATATTGAACTGTTGTAAAAAAAAAATTAATATCACATTTGCACATATCACAAGTTATAAGTCGCATATAAATCCTATAATGCTGGCGGTTGAGTGAAATCTCGAGTTGGTTGTGATGGTCAGTCTGAATAATAAATGCATATTAATATATATTACATGTCTGCTAACTTGGATAGTGTTTGAAACTGAAATCATCAGACTGAAGATGCGAGATGTGTATTTATTTGTGTAAATGTGTGTGTGTGTGTGTGCAGGACGTGGTGGTTGTGGGCGAGGAGAACTTCACTACCCCCTGCTACATTCAGATGGACGAGGAGGCGTGTCACATCCTGACCGAGACTCTGGGCACGTACTCTTTGGTGGGTCAGTCCGTCAGCGCCTCCACCACCAAGAGACTGAAGCTGGCCATCTTCGGCCCTGTGAGCTGCACCATCCTGGAGTACAACATCAGAGTCTACTGTCTGGACGACACGCAGGACGCGCTGAAGGTCAGCCGCACACCGCTCTCTTTACAACAAGCCATGCTTTCGGTCACATTGTGTTGAGCTCTCACATTAACCGGCCATGACCACACACATTAGGAAGTGTGAATCATTCAATTGAATCAGTTTGAGATGATTCATATAAAAGAACCAGTTCAAAAATGATTCATTTGATTTCCATGTGTTACTGTATATATTATAAATTATATATATATATATACTAGGGATGCCACAATTCTCAATATAATATTGAACCGTTCGGTACGGCCTTCACAGTTCAATACGCGCCTGTCGGTTTTGCATTTAATTAAGTTTTTTCTACAAATTCTATCATTTGCCTCTATCCCAATATACTGAACAACACGACATCCATTCACATCACATGTTAGTGGTGGAGTTATACTCACGGAACACTATAGTAATTCACAGAAAGTTCATTATTTGCATGCGTTTTAAAGCTTTGCCGGCGTGTGCGCGGTTTTAACATGCGCTTCTCCGAGCGCGCGCACTAAACGCCTGTCAAACACGTGATTACTGAACTGAGTCGTCTTACCGTGCTAATACTGTCAAATACACACAAGGTTAACAAACACAGTCGGTTATGTCTAAAGTGAAAGTAAAATCGTGTGTATATTAGATGCACGCAGGTCTTACATTGACAGCAGCGCAGCCTATTGAACACGCCGTCCTTAAAGGGACAGTTCACCTCTAAAATTATGTCATTATTTACTCACTCTAATATTGTTCCAAACCTGTATTCATTTCTCATTTTTGAGTGAACTATCCATTTAATGTTAATACAACAACAAAAGACAGAGAAAATCACACCGCTCTTGACTGAAGAACTTTAATACAGCAGCTTTAATAAGAATCAGTGTATATTTTATAGTGAAGTCTATGTAGTGTTTTATTTTTACATTTCGTCCCCTTGGAATTATAAGGTTCTAACTGACGTTTTTGTCAAAATTGAGTTATTCACATATTCTTATTCTGTGACAACTTATTTACATTATGTGATGTTTTTTTTTAAAGTTGTGTACATTTTGGGACTTTTTATTGAAAAACAAAAAGGTTCTATCTACAAAGTCGAACTCTGACTTGGCTCTATAAGGTTCTATCTGCGTGAGCCAATCAGCACTTCGAATGCACAGAAGAGGACCAATCAGGATCAACTTTATAGGTTGTGTCGCCGGCTTTTTCCTTGACAGGAAAGATCGCAGACACACAATATCTGTGAGGATTATGGCACACAATGCAAAGTTTTTAAGAAACCTCAAGATCGACAATTTTATTGACGATCTTGTCAAGGACAGCAGCCCGAATTCCAGGCATCACATATAGTCAGTGAATCATTTTTCAATGATTATTAAACTTTATGAATTAATTTGCTGAAGCATGTCTGTTTTCTTGCAGTTTTTAAAGTCTTAAAATGTCTTAATTTTTACAATATTAAGCCTTAAAGGTCAAATAGTAAAAAGTTTAATTGATGGGGTCTTAATTACAACAATAAACGTTAGCATGTTATTTCAGCCATACTGATGTCTAGAGAGAAAGCCATTTTACCTGGCACACTTTAGGTGGAATAAAATCCTGCTCAGATGTATTACAGTAGCTGCTTTCTGTCTAAACAAAAGAAAGATGAACAATTTCTGCAGTAATGTGTTTAATTACCCACCAAATTGGTACCAAAAATTTACATCTGCACTGGACAAAATATTTAGACCTGCCTAGCTTAATTTGAAATGTCCTAAATACATGGAAGTGCTAAAAATATGAAATAAATGTCATAAGAAAGGATAAAATTTTACATTCCAACACATGTTGAGACATTGTTACAACATTATTTTTTATATTTAATGTTCAAATAATGGTTTGGCAGATAGAACCTTATAATTCTAAGCGAAAAGTGTTTTTTTAGAATTAGAAGGTTCTATCTGCATTTGACCCATTCCAAAAATCCCCATTTACAATTTTGAGAGGATTTTGATATTGTATATTTAGAATACATTTAGGGTCCCTGTTATTTTCATGTTTGAAAGAAACTTGTTCCCCATATACATTTTCCTATATGTAATGCAAAAACTTTGAAGCTCAATATCTCAAAACTGCTCAGAACGCAGATAGAACCTTATAATTCCAAGGGGACGATTTATTCATTCAATTTCATACTTAAATGCTGCTGTACAGCTCTGAGCTGCCAGTGTAAATCTTTATATATATTTATTTTATATTATACTATACTCTAGGAATGTGTACAAGGGTTTTTTTTAAGTAAAGTTTTAAGTTTAAGTAAGGTTTTTCAATTCTTTTAAGTAAAATACAGAAAGACTATTGCAATTAAAAAATAGTCTTTTTTCTCCTTAACCTCTTGCTGTTCCTGTGGCTTAAGAATAGAATAACAAAAAACTGATGTGACAAGCCATCAGAACCGAACCGAAAACCGTGGTTAAAAACCGAGGTGTGTATTGAACCGTGGACTAACTGTATTGTTGCATCCCTAATATATACACACACAACTAATAAAACTAGAAAACATGATCATTTATATACAGTAACATATGGAAATCAATTTAATGATTTTTAACTGGTTCTTTTATATGAATCATCTCCAACTTATTCAACTGAATGAATATAATTTTCTAGTTTTTTCTAGGTTTATCAGTTATATAGATGATATATATATTAGGGCTGTCAAAAGATTAATAGCGATTAATCGCATCCAAAATAAAAGTTTGTGTTTACATAATATATGTGTGTGTACTCTGTTAATTATTATTTATATATAAATACACACACATTCATGTATATATTTAAGAAATATTTGCATGTATATACTGTATATACATTTATATAATCTATAATATATATGTATGTGTGTGTGTGTAATCTAATTTATATTTCAAATATCATCATAAACATTAAATTCTGATTTTATAAATAGTCTTTATATATTTTTAATATACGTGTGTGTATATTGGTGATAGCAGCTGGCAGGCAGCAGCATTTATTAGTGCAAACAAGGGCATTGTCCATCCTTTTCCAATGAGCTACTGTCATTGAAGACAGAATACTTGATTCCAAGTGTAAATCTATTGTCATAAGGCGGCAGCTTCATCACAGTCACACAGCACGAGTCAAATGTAAGCAAAGTTTTAAAAAAAGTAGGTCTGTCTGAATATTCGATTCTGATTGGCTGGAAGGTGTGCAATTAAATAGTTTTAATGCACAGGTAGTTCCAGGTCAGTTGAATCACCGTTCTATATTAAAGCGCAGTTTATATTGAGGCGCGCGCACACACCATAACTAGATGTCTCATCCGTGCTGGCGGCCATCTTGTCACAGTCAGCTCGCTCACTCGTAACATTATGTTTTAAATGTACTTTTTAAATAACCATAACTTGCTAAATTTTCTACCGATTTTCAAACTGTTTGGTTTGTTATAAACGTCAGAGATGTAGTTATGACACTGTATACTTATGAATGATTATTCATAATTTGTTCAAATATCCAGAATTTAGTGATGTTACGTATGACACTGAAGCGCATGCAAGACAATTTCGTATCGCGGTGTGTATTGGTTTCCCAGAGTCACGTGATCGATGACAAATGAAGCCTCACTTTCTGTCCAATCATGTGCGCGTTTCGCTTTGTGTGTCAGAAGGTTCGACTTACGAGTCCTTGTTGGATCAATCAGTCTGGTTGGTGGGTTTGAGGAGAGTGCTATATTTTTTGTTGTGTCTTTTTATTTCGGTAAAATCTTTGCACTTTTGTTTTTTTTTTTAGGTAATTTGGTGTTGGTATTTGGGGTTAGGGTGGGATTAGGGGATAGGGTGTTGGTGTTTGGTCAAGGGTTTGTATTTAGAGAAATGGCAACAGGCCAAAAAGAAAGACTTCCCCTATCTGGGAATATTTTGAGTTTATAGCTTCCAATGTATGTATGCTTTTCTACTATGTAAGAGGAGAAATAGACTCTTTTTATTTACAGCTTTTATTTCTTAATAAAAATAATTAGACTTTATCAGCTTTCTATCATTCCTACAGTTACACAAGCACTATCACTGCCAAGTGTCATAAGCACATTTAATGATCATATCACACAATTTCCTTATTCACTGTGTGTGTGTGTGAGTGTGGCCTGGTAAACCCTACGTTATGGGGACAAAATGTCCCCACAAAGATGGCAATATCCGAAATCCTCATCCTTGTGGGGACATTTTTTTTGGTCCCCATGAGGAAAACATCTTATAAATCAGACTAAGTGATGTTTTTTGAAAATGTAAAAATGCAGAATGTCTCCTGTGATGGGTAGGTTTAGGGGCAGGGGCAGAAGTGTGTGTGTGTGTGTGTGTGTGTGTGTGTGTGTGTGTGTGTGTGTGTGTGTGTGTGTGTGTGTGTGTGTGTGTGTGTGTGTGTGTGTGTGTGTGTGTGTGTGTGTGTGTGTGTGTGTGTGTGTGTGATGGGTAGGTTTAAGGGGCAGTGTAGAGGGATAGAAAATACGGTTTGTACGGTATAAAAACCATTACGCCTATGGAAAGTCCCCATAAAACATGAAAACCCAACGTGTGTGTGTGTGTGTGTGTGTGTGTGTGTGTGTGTGTGTGTGTGTGTGTGTGTGTGTGTGTGTGTGTGTGTGTGTGTGTGTGTGTGTGTGGAGAGAGAGAGCCTATATTAGATCTTATTGAATCATATAAGCTCAATTATATTTTATTGTCACACTTTAATGAGTAAATTAATTTATTTAATGGACAAATTAAACACAAAAGTGTAGGCTTTTATTTGTACACAGCATTGTGTGGTTGCTTCATCTGACAGAGCTTGGGCTTCTGGCTGCTTTATTTTAAATAAGCACCAGACGGCGCTGTTCTCGAAGCTTCGAATCTTTTCCCGGAACAGTCAGGGGAAAGCCTCAGTGCTTCACGAGGCTTCATTTTCCCATCCCTACCAGAATTATAGCCACGTTAATAACGTTTGTAAGAATCCAAACCATTTGTAAATCCGTCAAGATTCCAGCGAGATAAGAGTATTTGTGTTCATATCACTCAGGCGCCACAGAGCCCACCAGAAAGCTCGCCTGTTACAAAATGGCCGCCAGTGATGACGCTCCTTTATTATTATCTGTCACACGCAGAGAGCGGAGTTCGCGCTGCTCATTCAGGAGCACAGAAACTTGTTATCAACGCCACACCGCGACTTTTTAGCTATAAAATAGCTGAGCTACTGGATCACCCCATTATATTTCTCAGCAATGATGGCGTTACATCGCTATTTTGAAGTAATAAACGCACATCTTCGTTAAGAGAGACGCTGAACAGACGCGAATCTCAGGTACGAATCTCTCTCTCTCGATAATTAATTCAATGAAATGCTATAATCAATTCATTCATTCAAATAAATGTAATCTCACGCACTACTTTATCTCTGTGTCTGATTCAAAGCGGGCCGAATGCTAGATCTCACGAGCCGTACCTGACTAAAACATAACCGTCAATTTTACCCATCCGGTCAAATATTGCGCTGCAAACACTTTAATAACAGCTTATCAATGTTTTGTCTGTTGTCAAGAGGTCTGACTGCTCCATTTTTAGGTACTAAATCATCATCGGAGGCTGATATGCTAATCACAAGTTGTTGTGCGACAGGGAACATAAATGCGCCATACGTCATCGATATCACGATATGACACTTTTTTATCATGTAAAAATGTATACCGGTTTTATCGTATGATATGGCACACCCCTAGAAGACATGAAGCATCTCCAGTCACTTCATGAGCACTTTACCGTTTCATTCGACAAAATCTATCGTCTTAAACACACACACACACACACACACACACACACACACACACACACACACACACACACACACAAGAACTCGAAGGTCTCCAAGGCCACCCGTCAAAATAAAAGTTCAGTTCAACAAAGTAATTGTGACAAATACATTAATGTTGCACAGTAGAATTTAGCTACGTCTCAATGTAATACTGCTATATGTATTTAATTTATACAGTGGAGAATATGCAGTGTTATTTAACATACTTAAAAAGCCCTGTTTATTATCTTCTGTTCTATTTAAGTTGGCCTGATGAATGTTAAATGATCCAGTCTGTGTTTATTAGAAAGGATTTGATAATGCAGCAATAAACCAGCTAGTAGGCTATGAGTTAATGTATGTTTTTATTAACTTTGCTGATTTAAATACATTCTATTTATATAAATAAGAGGGCAAGTGACAAATAGCGGCCAATAATTGTTTGTTAAAATCGGTATCGGCCCCAGAAACTGAATACTGTGAAAGTTAGTTCTGTTTGTTAACTTTATTGTGAAGTGTTCAAAAGTTGCTTAAAGTAGTTTGCTACTTTTTGTTTGTAGCCTGTAATTTAACTCACTTCAGTTTAAAAGTGCAGCGTGACGAGTTAAATCATGAGCACTTGGCAAACTGAAGTCTCAGTCGTGTGTGTGTGTCTTTGTGTGTGTGTTTGTGTGTGGGTGTTAGCAGCAGATGTAGTGTAGGTGTCAGCAGGCCTGCGACAACATCATCTGAATATAAACAATGATATGAATATCATTTCTCTTACCGCTCGACACATTAACCCACTGCACGTCCTACTAAATCGCAGACCAACCATGTTCTCAAAACTCATTAAAAAAGTGTGAGTTGATGGCAGATGAACTGCGTGTTTGTTCCTGCTGAGCGCTGACGGACTTCCTGTTTGTGTGTGTCCGTCAGGAGGTGCTTCAGATGGAGAAACAGATGGGCGGGAAGCTTCTGGACGAGCCCAAGTCTCTGAACTTCAAGGACAGCACCCACAACCTGCGTCTGTCGCTGCACGATGTCCCACACACTCTCTGGAAGAGCAAACTCATCGCCAAATACCAGGTACACACACACTATTTCAGTGTAGTTTTCAAGTATCAGGGTTCCCACTCGTCCTGGAAAACCTTGCAGAGGTGGACAAAGTGCACAACTCCATTACTCGAGTGAAAGTAAAAGTACTACTGGTCAAATATTACTCTGTTACAAGTGAAAGTTTTAAAAACCATTTTTACTTAAGTAAAAGTACAGAAGTACTTGCTTTTAAAAGTACTTAAGTATCAAAAGTAAATTTCCTTTTTTGTGTCAATGCATTATTTTATTATTGTTGCATTGTTGTATAAATGCACGCTATTCCATGGTGGTTTAAGCCAGTCAGTGATGCTCCATACGACCACCTTGAACTAATTTAAATACTTAAGTTACAAAGCTTTTTACAAAGCTGCTGTCACTTTAAGGCAGAATGCACAAATCCTACACACTGATACACATCCGATATTCCCCCAACTGTTTACGTTCACTTAAGACATAATCAACTTTGTTTACGTGAATACTTTCCAAAATGAAAATTGACATTTTGTGTGTATTGGTCTGTTTAAGTGTGAAAAAAACACAGAAGAAAGCTCTATTCAGTGCTCGTGCTCTGGCATCTGAGAGACACAAAAACCAGACTGAACTGAGCTCTTTCATCAGGCTTTTTCAGATTCATCCATATGTTTATGCTTCTCTTTCTCCCAGACATTTACATTTTGCAAAAAAAAAAAAACTTTTAATGAAGAAAAAATATCTACTGACTTGCAAATCTGCTACAGAAACGACTTTTGACTTCGAGGACCTTGATAGAAATGTAGTGGAGTAAAAAGTACGATATTTGTCTTTCAAATGTAGTGAAGTTAAAGTAAAAGCTTCCCTAAAAAAATAATACTTCAGTAAAGTACAGATACTCAAAAAGTGTACTTAAGTACAGTACTCAAGTAAATGTGCTTCGTTACTGTCCACCTCTGAAACCTTGAAAACCTGGAAAATTGATTACAACTTTTCCAGTCCTGGAAAACGCATGAAAAATTTGAGAAAATGTAAAATGTCCTGGAAAATCTTGTTGTTGTCTGGGAAAATTCTTTAAAAAAAAGTTATTTCTTTAGCCGAGTATAAAGAGTTTATCGCTGGCCCAAACAATTAGCGCTAGTTGCAGAAAGCACAAGTTCAGGAATGCTGAGTTTGATGTGTGTGAGTAGTTTTGAATAATGATGTTTAATAGCTAATGCTAATAACTGCTCAAATGTATGCAGTGAATGCTAACTCGTAAGCTGCTACCTAATCACATCATTTTGATATAAAGTCACATTTGGGTGTTATAAAGTTAGAATTGCAAGATATAGTCAGAATTGCGTGATATAAACCCCCAATTCTGACCTTTTCTTCACAATTTACTTTTTTGCGCAGTTGCGAGTTTATATCTTGCAAATCTGACTTCTTTTCTCAGAATTGTGAGATCTAAACTGAGTTATAAAGTCCAATTTTCGCGTTTATACCACAAATATGTTAACTCGTAATTGCGAGAAAGTCAGAATAGCGAGATAAAAAGTCACAATTACCTTTTCTTTCTATTCTGTGGTGTAAACAAGCTTCCAAAGTCATAATGTATGATTAAGAGCTCATATTGAAAAATGCTGGATTATTAAGTAATGGCAATAAACTGTACGGCTTTTAAAGACTTAGAAAGCAATATTTGGCATGATCCTTGTCTTTTATTCCCGCCGTAGTAAAATTGAAAATGTTCTGGAAAAGTACTGGAAAATGGTTGCTGAAAAAGAGTGGGAACCCTGAGTATGTGTACTTTAACAGAGTTTATTTAGTTTGGAAAACTTTTACTTCACTACATTCCATAAAAACACATCGTTCCTCAATCGATTTCTTCAGGTCAGAATAATGAGTCAATGACTCACTGAATCAAAATGAGCCATGAATATCGTTTGAGCGTTAACGTGGCGAAAAGTAGGTTGCTAAAGAATTTATATAAAATTATATAAAACTAGTATGTTTGCATAATGTTCCTCTTATAATTAAATATCAACAGATTTAGCCAATTTTATATTTGTCGCCACAAATTTAGTTTTACCCATTTATTTCACTTGTCTACTTTGCACACTTGAATCATCACTAATTTAAATTCAGATTTTAGTACATTAAAGTTTAATGTTTTGCTTATTTATCTTTCTTAATTAGCGCTGACTCGTGCTGGCTAAAATAAATATATCGTTCATCAATTACCTTAGCGCATTAAAAATCAAGTTCTTTTGTATTTTTACTCAAGTAAACCCCAAAATAAGTACTTTTACTGTTAAAGGGTTTGTTTTATAAACTTTAACTGAAATAAATTAAAATATAAAAATAGTTTAGTTTAACTTGATGTCCTAAAATAACTTAAACTGGAATTAAAATGAATAAAACCTGTTTGACATAATACAAAATAATAATAATAAAAGTGACAGAAGCGTACAACAAAATGACTAAAAACTAAAATTAAAAAGTGTAAAAACCAGATGGACATTAAAAAACGAATACAAATTGACAACACAACAAAATTATTCAAAACTGAAATAAAAATGGACAAAAACACAACAAAATCATTAAAAACTGAAATAAAAATGGACAAAAACACAACAAAATTATTCAAAACTGAAGTAAAATGTATATTTTATACATAGACATATAGACATAAACAGTGGTTAAATTGGGATTTATTATGTGGGGGGTTCAGGGGGTATGCTCGCCCGTGAAATAAAAAATAAATCAATCATTAAATGGCACTTTCTGGAGAGTTTTGTACATATAAATGGAGAAATTGAGTCTTACATATGTGAAAAACTGCAAGGTTAAGAGCATATACTTTGCATTGTTGTAGTATCAACAGATATTAGGACATTTACCATTTACATTACTGTTAATCAGTCATCACTTGATTACACATTGTATTTCCTTGTAATGATATAGTGACCCATACAATGTGCCAAACATAATGTGCCACATGAAGAGACAGTGCAGCATATGACAGTAGCAACTAGGGCACAATATATCGAAATATCGCAAATGTACATATTGCAAGGGCACGCAATATCTGAATGATTCTAATAGGCTACTTCAACATTGTGAAAATTTTACGTTTTAGGTCGATGCTTATAGCAGAGAATAGACTGTTTAACCTTTGTAGCTTTATTATGTATCAGTGTATATTTGATTCATGTGAAGACTACTGTTTTTAGTTCTAATTTCTAATAACCAAGATAATTTAAAATAACAAAAATAATCGTCCACCCCTAGTTCAGGTGTCTTTGTTTACCTGGAGGTTCTTGATGTTAAGTTTTAGTTTGATATAACTATATATTACCAAGTCAAGCAAATAGTTTTTGGTATTTAAATATTGGCATTACATTTTTTTGTTTGTTTACATTGATGTTAAAATTATGTTGTCTGATTTGTGACATACATTTTGCTAAAACACTGCTGGTCACTTTCAGAAGTTGTAGCGATGCTTTCTTTTCCCAGAAAGAATGTGAAACACATAAATGGTATCATTCTCAGTTTTTAAATAATCTTTTTAATATAATTTAAATAGATTTTACACACATAAAGCAATATCGTAGCGCATATTGAATATCGCATTATTTAACAAGGATATCGCATTTTTCTTCAATATTGCACAGCCTTAGTAGCAACAGCTGAGAAGATTTGGGTCTGTGGTGACCAGGTCCACCTCACACAAACTTCCTTCTCCCATTCTCTGTCTTTACTACTACAACACACACACACACACACACACACACAGCCTACTCTGCGTCATTTCACATCAAGGTATGCACAAATCACAAAAATAAAATCAATCCATCCTTGTGGAAAGGTTGCTTGGTAGCTAAAAGTAGGTCTAGCAAGTCTTATATTTCTGTAATTCACACAGATCAAACACAAATATGCTGACTGAATAGATTGCTAGTTTATTTTGAGTAGCCAGCTAGCAGTTATCTTGGCAGTTTGCTGATAATCCGGTGTCTGAGAAAAATCACATGGTCAACTTAGTCTTGGTTATTTAATTTTGATTTAGTGTGTGTGTGTGTGTGTGTGTGTGTGTGTGTGTGTGTGTGTGTGTGTGTGTGTGTGTGTGTGTGTGTGTGTGTGTGTGTGTGTGTGTGTGTGTGTGTGTGTGTGTGTGTGTGTGTGTGTGTGTGTGTGTATAATAAAAACTATAACAGTAAGTCAGTGCCATTAAAGTAATAGTGTTGTGGAGTGAGGGGAACTAAATAATGTTTGTTTTATTTACTCAATGCAATTTTGACCCACTATGACATATATTCTGGATAATATACCATATATTAACTTCATGAAAACTTGATCAAATGTCATGCATAACTTCATTAGAATCATTAGCCACGTTTACATGCGCACTTTTTTGTCATTCCGATTGAAAGATTTGGTGGACTGTTTACATGACACGTTGTCTAAACCGATCTGGTGTTTACATTTGCTGACTTTCAATCCGAATCATTTTGTGACATGCGCGCACAGTTTGTCTGTCGCATAGATTCGTAACGTTGCCAATTATAATAACTGCGACGTTCGTGGATCAATAGTTCTGTGTTGGTCATTTTTATATTTATTTATTTTTCTGTGGGCGGACATGCGCTAGTTTAACCTAATTTATGTCCTACACAATGGCTATTTAAACAGCTGTGAATGATGAATGCAGTCTCAAAATAAATTCAATTAATGTAATTTGAAAAACACAAAATTAACAATAAAATGCACCCAAATTATTAATAAACACATAGGATAAACATAGGATTCAAGACGTGCTCCGCATCATTACTAACGTTAGGCTAGATGCATAAATATCTAAAACGATTAAGGAAAGATACCATAATCACAGAGGTATAAATATTAACAAAAGTAATTAAAGACCGTGGGTAATGTTACTTAACCAATTTGAAGCAGTTGTTGAACTTCTTTTATATAGGCCTGTTTAACTTACGAGAAACATTGACACATTCTCTCCAGCAGC
Source organism: Gobio gobio (assembly GCF_949357685.1). NCBI lineage: Eukaryota > Metazoa > Chordata > Actinopteri > Cypriniformes > Gobionidae > Gobio > Gobio gobio. Next base: position 46,986,847 of record NC_137118.1, on the reverse strand, counting down.
TTGAATGTTCCCCGTTGAAATGGCAGCTCTCAACGGCCACCAGGACTTGTACAGTTTTCCATCCATCCATCCATCTTCTTCCGCTTATCCGGGGCCGGGTCGCGGGGGCAGCAGTCTAAGCCGAGATGCCCAGACTTCCCTCTCCCTAGACACTTCCTCTAGCTCTTCCGGGGGGACACCGAGGCGTTCCAAGGCCCGCCGGGAGACATAGTCCCTCCAGCGTGTCCTCGGTCTTCCCCGGGGCCTCCTCCCGGTTGGACATGCCCGAAACACCTTCCCGGGAAGGCGTTCAGGAGGCATCCGGAACAGATGCCCGAGCCACCTCAGCTGTCCCCTCTCGATGTGGAGGAGCAGCGGCTCTACTCCGAGCTCCTCCCGAGTGACTGAGCTCCTCACCCTATCTCTAAGGGAGCGCCCAGCCACCCTGCGGAGAAAGCTCATTTCGGCCGCCTGTATCCGGGATCTTGTCCTTTCGGTCATGACCCAAAGCTCATGACCATAGGTGAGAGTAGGAACGTAGATTGACCGGTAAATCGAGAGCTTCGCCTTACGGCTTAGCTCTTTCTTCACCACGACAGACCGGTACATCGACCGCATTACTGCAGAAGCTGCACCGATCCGTCTGTCAATCTCCCGTTCCATCCTCCCCTCACTCGTGAACAAGACCCCTAGATACTTAAACTCCTCCACTTGGGGCAGGAACTCTCCACCAACCTGGAGTGGGCAAGCCACCCTTTTCCGACTGAGGACCATGGCCTCGGATTTGGAGGTGCTGATCCCCATCCCAGCCGCTTCACACTCGGCTGCAAACCGTCCCAATGCATGCTGAAGGTCCTGGTTAGAAGGGGCCAACACGACAACGTCATCCGCAAAGAGCAGAGACGAAACCGTGTGGTCCCCAAACCTGACACCCTCCGGCCCTTGGCTGCGCCTAGAAATTCTGTCCATAAAAATTATGAACAGAACCGGCGACAAAGGGCAGCCCTGCCGGAGTCCAACATGCACCGGGAACAAGTCTGACTTACTGCCGGCAATGCGGACCAAACTCCTGCTTCGGTCATACAGGGACCGGACAGCCCTCAGCAAAGGACCCCGGACCCCATATTCCCCCAGCACCCTCCACAGGATGCCGCGAGGGACACAGTCGAATGCCTTCTCCAAATCCACAAAACAAATGTGGACTGGTTGGGCAAACTCCCATGAACCCTCCAGCACCCTGTAGAGGGTATAGAGCTGGTCCAGTGTTCCGCGACCAGGACGAAAACCACACTGTTCCTCCTGAATCCGAGGTTCCACTATCGGCCGGATTCTCCTCTCCAGTACCCTGGCATAGACTTTCCCGGGGAGGCTGAGAAGTGTGATCCCCCTATAGTTGGAACACACCCTCCGGTCCCCCTTCTTAAAAAGAGGGACCACCACCCCGGTCTGCCAGTCCAGAGGCACTGTCCCCGACCGCCACGCGATGCTGCAGAGGCGTGTCAGCCAAGACAGCCCCACAACATCCAGAGACTTGAGGTACTCAGGGCGGATCTCATCCACCCCCGGTGCCTTGCCACCGAGGAGTTTCTTGACCACCTCGGTGACTTCAGCCCGGGTGATGGACGAGTCCTCCTCTGAGCCCCCAGCCTCTGCTTCCTCAATGGAAGACGTGACGGCGGGATTGAGGAGATCCTCGAAGTATTCCTTCCACCGTCCGACAACATCCCCAGTCGAGGTCAACAGCCGCCCATCGCCACTGTAAACAGCGTTGGTAGGGCACTGCTTCCCCCTCCTGAGGCGCCGGACGGTTTGCCAGAATCTCTTCGAGGCCAGCCGATAGTCTTTTTCCATGGCCTCACCGAACTCCTCCCAGGCCCGAGTTTTTGCCTCCACGACCACCCGGGCTGCAGTCCGTTTAGCCTGTCGGTACCTGTCAGCTGCCTCAGGAGTCCCACAAGCCAGCCAGGCCCGATAGGACTCCTTCTTCAGCTTGACGGCATCCCTTACTTCCGGTGTCCACCACCGGGTTCGGGGATTGCCGCCTCGACAGGCACCGGAGACCTTGCGTCCACAGCTCCGAGCAGCCGCTTTGACAATGGAGGTGGAGAACATGGTCCACTCGGACTCAATATCTCCAGCCTCCCTCGGGATCCGGTCGAAGCTCTGCCGGAGGCAGGAGTTGAAGATCTCTCTGACAGGAGACTCGGCCAAACGTTCCCAGCAGACCCTCACAGTACGTTTGGGTCTACCGAGTCTATCCAGCTTCCTCCCCCGCCATCGGATCCAACTCACCACCAGGTGGTGATCAGTTGACAGCTCCGCCCCTCTCTTCACCCGAGTGTCCAAGACATACGGCCGCAGATCAGATGAAACGACCACAAAGTCGATCATTGACCTACGACCTAGGGTGTCCTGGTGCCATGTGCACTGATGGACACCCTTATGCTTGAACATGGTGTTCGTTATGGACAAACTGTAACTAGCACAGAAGTCCAATAACTGAACACCACTCGGGTTCAGATCAGGGGGGCCGTTCCTCCCAATCACGCCCCTCCAGGTTTCACTGTCATTGCCCACGTGGGCGTTGAAGTCCCCCAGTAGAACGACGGAGTCCCCAGTCGGAGCACTTTCCAGCACCCCTCCCAGGGACACCAAGAAGGCCGGGTACTCCGCACTGCCGTTCGGCCCATAGGCACAAACGACAGTGAGAGACCTATCCCCGAGCCGAAGCCGCAGGGAAACGACCCTCTCGTTCACCGGGGTAAACTCCAACACATGGCAGCAGAGCTGGGGGGCTATAAGCAAACCCACACCAGCCCGCCGCCTCTCACCATGGGCAACTCCAGAGTGGTAAAGAGTCCATCCCCTCTCGAGGAGTGTGGTTCCAGAGCCCAAGCCATGCGTGGAGGTGATTCCGACTATCTCTAGTCGGAACCTCTCAACCTCACGCACAAGCTCAGGCTCTTTCCCCGCCAGCGAGGTGACATTCCATGTCCCAAGAGCCAGTTTCCGTGTCCAGGGATCGGGTCGTCTAGGCCCCCGCCTTCGACTGCTGCCCGATTCGCTTTGCACCGGCCCCTTACGGTCCCTCCCGTGAGTGGTGGGCCCACGGGAAGGTGTCCCCACGTCGCTCCTTCGGGCTGAGCCCGGCCGGACCCCGTGGGGGAAGGCCCGGCCACCAGGCGCTCGCATACGAGCCCCAACCCCAGGCCTGGCTCCAGGGTGGGGCCCCGGCTGCGCCATACCGGGCGACGTCACGGTCCTCCTTCTTTTTGTCATCATAAGGGGTTTGTGAACTGCTCTTAGTCTGACCCGTCACCTAGGACCTGTTTGCCTTGGGAGACCCTACCAGGGGCATATAGCCCCGGACAACATAGCTCCTAGGGTCATTCGGGTACTCAAACCCCTCCACCACGTTAAGGTGGCAGTCCATGGAGGAGGACTTGTACAGTTTTATATAGGTGTGATTCTTACGATTCTTGTGATTCTTTATAAGTAGGTGATTCTTACACTTTACAACAAACAATAAATAGCTTTTATAAGACTTGTACAGTTTTATAAAAGCTATTTATTGTTTGTTGTAAAGTGTAAGAATCACCTCAGAAAAATAAATTCTTCTGTCAGGCGCAGTTGAAGCCAATAGGACAAACGCTGTCAAGATGAGATGCTGTAGCTATGTCTGTGTCATTATTCCAACATTTTTATTTCATAACTTTTTAGTTCATAAGTTATTAAATAAAAAAGTTTAGTACCTCAGAAAAATGAACTTTCTTCTCAGTCAACATTAGCCTGGTGCGAGCGCAGCACACACTCTTCAGTTGTGGAGACGTGCTGTATATCACGTCACAGAAAGTCGTGCACTCAAAGTAATCGGATCAGTTCGTTTACATGGTGGAATTTTTTGTTTGATCGGTTCATGAAAAGGTTTATCCCACACCTCTCAAACCCGATTATAGTTTCATTCGGTTTGGGCATTTTTATTCCGATTGAGGTATTTATATGCATTGTTGGGCAAAGTTACTTTGAAAAGTAATGCATTACAATATTGCGTTACTCCCTTAAAAAGTAACTAATTGAGTTACTTAGTTACTTTTTAAGAAAAGTAATGCGTTATGTTACTTTTGCGTTACTTTTTCTCACCTGGGCTGGGCTTGTTTTTGTTTATAACAAAAAAGTTATATTTTTGTGCAACGGTAAAGACCTCTTCATACCAAAATGTAAATAATAAGCCCCAGGCTGAGGTAAAGATGCAGATTCCCTCATGAACACTAGAGGGCGCAGCTCTGGATAATGGAGGATAGGACGCAGGAAAAAGTTTTACCAATAAAAACTAAAAATCGAGTAATTTTCATCATCAAAGGTCAGCAGCAAGACATTGGTCAATTAAATATAAAGGTAGATTATGCATAAAAATAGTTGTTTTATTTATCATTTAATTATTGGAGGTTTGCGTAGTACTCTGATTTTGCATTTGACTGATTTTCTTCATTTTGAGTTGGACAGAATCTTTATTGTGCAAGTGAGATAAATAAATGCTCACATTTAGTCTAGAACTACAATAACCATCATGTACACACACACACACACACACACACACACACACACACACACACACACCTCTTCACTAACTCTCAACATGAGCTGTCAGTCAAATTAATGTGAAAAAGTAACTCAGATATTTTGTTGTAAATTTTCAAAAGTAATGCGTTACTTTATTAGTTACTTAGAAAATGTTATATTATTATGTAACTCAAGTTACTTGTAATGCCTTACCCCCAACACTGTTTATATGGAGCTTTTTCATTGGGATTGGACTTTTAAACCGATTACAGAGCTCCATGTAAACGCACCTATTGTGTCAGTGCTTGTGTTTGTCTGAGCTGCAGTGATCATGGATCGTGTGTGTGTGTGTGTGTGTGTGGCAGGAGCTTCCCTTCCAGCAGGTGTGGAGCGGCTCTCAGCGTAACCTGCACTGCACCTTCACCCTGGAGCGCTTCAGTGCCGCCACACTCGAGCTGTCCTGCAAGCTGTGTGTGAGACAGGTGGAGGGCGAGGGACAGATCTTCCAGCTCAACACCACCCTGTCTGAGGTCAGTGTCTGAACCCGGAGTATAGCTCATAAGCCCCGCCCTCTCCATGTAATTCAATGGGACCCCAGTTACACTTCATTTTTTTCCGAAGATGGTAGTTCTTATCGCTGACGTGTGTTCAAGTGTTCACTTTTCCTGTAAGTTTGGTTTTAGTTATTGATGCTATGAAATGGGGTCATGATTGACAGCTGTGCTAGCAAATGGGTCTGCAGGAGTGGGAGTGTGGGCGGGACCTTGATCACGCAGCTCCTCTGGGAATACAGTTAAGGAAGTGGAGACACGGCGTCCATCTTTTTTGCAGTGTTGTGAACTTTTCATCTTCTGAGTTTCCTACACTTTAGAAGATAAGACCAGGAGATTTCGGGATCAAACAGAAGTTATTCTTTTAATGAGAACTCTCTGTGCTGCAGGTCGTCTGAAAACAGTCTGACTCAAACAGTATACCTGATTATATACATTCCAAAGGCGGAGGGATTTACATTGAGATTGAACAAAGCATGTAAATTAAATATACAGGTTTTGGGAAAACCCGTCCAGACAGAGTATCACCAATCCTACTCCTAATCAGCATAACTATTCAAACGCATAGAGGCAACGACGGTGAGAGTCTGAAAACAGGTCCGGCAGGAATCTCCTGCTGGAAAACCCCAGAATTATTATGTATACCTTAAATGCTAAATACAATGTACTTTCTTAAATTTGTAATCTTACAGCAGTCTATGCTGTGAACGGACACTGATCCACAGAGTATTTGGCCACGCTAGTCACGCTAATCAACGTTCATTACATCACAACATCTAACAACTAAAGCTAAAACCTTTACATTCATTCATTTAGGCTTGGCGGTTATAATAAATATTGTTTATCATGAATAACACAATAATTTATTTGTTTTTTATCATTATATTTATTATTCCTGTTGTGCTCTGAATCTCGTTTACAGTGTTATTGCAGTTAACTAAAGCTAAACAATGTTATTTGAAATAAAATAAATTACGTTAACGTAAAATAAACGTTTAAAAACATGAATATTTTACATATTCTACTAACTTATATAACTCAAATGAAAACTGAAATATGCCCAAATAGTTTTTATTTGGTAATAAAAATGACAAATACACACAACAAAATTATTAAAGCTTAGAGTAAATTTCAAATGAAAACAGGAAATAAATAGTAATTAGAGGAATAATATAAACTATTTTATATTACTATTTAATTGTATATCTGTGGTGTTTTAGTATCTTCGAGATACTATTATAGTTTTTATTAATATTTTAAATATTTTTATGTTTATTTGAATTGTACTTAGTTTTAGTAATTTAGTAAAATTTAGTTATTTATTTATTATTATTTCTTAAAGTCTCCCTTCAGTCAATAATGTTATCCTTTAAAACTCCTCTTTATCTAAATATGTGATTTTGATTATCAGAAATCAATTTCCTTAAATTAGCATGACTGTAACCCGACACCCTCGCTTCATTTAGTGTAAGCGGAACATGAATATGCAAATGAGCCCCGCCTCCACTCACTCACAGTGGCTCGGATCACATGATCCACTCGCTCAACTGCAGTAAACGCTGCGCGACGGCGAGAGCGAAGACTGTTTCTGCACTTCTGATCCTCTCATTAACTGCAGACGCTGTGAATAACTGACTCAACACAGTAATAACACAGATATTCATGAGAGTGATGCGTTCAGATGTTATTCATGTGATGGAGTGGCTCCATGTTCATGCGTCTCTGATCTGGAGCGGCTCATCAGAGATGTTCTGTGTAAGAGGCTCATCAGAATCAAACCGGACGCTCTGAGATGACCTCTGACCTTCATCCTGCAGGAGTGAGTGAATCTGCTGATCTCACGTTGACAGCCGGTTTCAGGATTTCTGCTGCGTTTCTGCTTTATTGTCAGTCATTGGGGTTTGTTCTGATGAGTTTAAAGAGTAATAATGTTTTATGTTTATTATTAAATCACCTTCAAGTTGTTTTTCAGAACATTTTACCTATTGTCATTATTTTTTTATTTATTATTTCAGTTTTAGTTCACCTTTTATTTCCAGTTAGTAATTTTACTGCTTATTTCATATTTTTATAAATGTATTATTTCAGCTAACAAATACATTTTATTAATAATTTTAGTATATATATTTACATTTGAGTATATCATTTGTGTATGTATATATATATAATATATATATATATATATATAAATAAAAATTGCAGGTAGTTATATATTTGAAAAAAAGTTAGCAATAAAATAAAATTCAGAAAGTATATTTATAATTTTATGCATGCAATATACTTACAAAATAAATATACTTATTATTTAGCCTTTAAAAAATTATAAAAAAGCATTACTCAGTTTTAAAAGCGATTTTATAAATGTTTTTTAGGACAGTATTTTAATAATAAATGTACCTTTTTTATAAATTATAATTTGTCATTATTTATAATTTTATGCATGCAATATACTTACAAAATAAATATACTTATTATTTAGCCTTTAAAAAATTATAAAAAAGCATTACTCAGTTTTAAAAGCGATTTTATAAATGTTTTTTAGGACAGTATTTTAATAATAAATGTACCTTTTTTATAAATTATAATTTGTCATTATTTATAATTTTATGCATGCAATATACTTACAAAATAAATATACTTATTATTTAGCCTTTAAAAAATTATAAAAAAAGCATTACTCAGTTTTAAAAGCGATTTTATAAATGTTTTTTAGGACAGTATTTTAATAATAAATGTACCTTTTTTATAAATTATAATTTGTCATTATTTATAATTTTATGCATGCAATATACTTACAAAATAAATATACTTATTATTTAGCCTTTAAAAAATTATAAAAAAAGCATTACTCAGTTTTAAAAGCGATTTTATAAATGTTTTTTAGGACAGTATTTTAATAATAAATGTACCTTTTTTATAAATTATAATTTGTCATTATTTATAATTTTATGCATGCAATATACTTACAAAATAAATATACTTATTATTTAGCCTTTAAAAAATTATAAAAAAAGCATTACTCAGTTTTAAAAGCGATTTTATAAATGTTTTTTAGGACAGTATTTTAATAATAAATGTACCTTTTTTTATAAATTATAATTTGTCATTATTTATAATTTTATGCATGCAATATACTTACAAAATAAATATACTTATTATTTAGCCTTTAAAAAATTATAAAAAAGCATTACTCAGTTTTAAAAGCGATTTTATAAATGTTTTTTAGGACAGTATTTTAATAATAAATGTACCTTTTTTTATAAATTATAATTTGTCATTATTTATAATTTTATGCATGCAATATACTTACAAAATAAATATACTTATTATTTAGCCTTTAAAAAATTATAAAAAAGCATTACTCAGTTTTAAAAGCGATTTTATAAATGTTTTTTAGGACAGTATTTTAATAATAAATGTACCTTTTTTCTATAAATTATAATTTGTCATTATTTATAATTTTATGCATGCAATATACTTACAAAATAAATATACTTATTATTTAGCCTTGAAAAAATTATAAAAAAGCATTACTCAGTTTTAAAAGCGATTTTATAAATGTTTTTTAGGACAGTATTTTAATAATAAATGTACCTTTTTTTTATAAATTATAATTTGTCATTATTTAAATATATAAATATATATATATATATATTATATATAATGTATGTATGCATCTTTTCCCATTTTGTCCATATTTTTTTAAATACAATTTTTGAACGTTTTTGTGAGATGATGAAGTGCTTTGCGTCTGAAGGTGTGTGTGTGTGTGTGTGCAGGACTCTCAGTGCATCGATACGTCTCTCCTGGATCCGGCCAGTAACATCACCACACTGGTGGGTCCAAACGCCTTCCGGATCCCACTGTCCATCCGGCAGAAGCTGTGCGGGAGTCTGGACGCCCCTCAGACCCGCGGCAACGACTGGAGGATGCTGGCGCACAAACTCAACCTGGACAGGTGTGTGTGTGTGTGTGTGTGTGTGTGTGTGTGTGTGTGTGTGTGTGTGTGTTCAGAGTTACAGTACCACTTCCCTTTAAAGTGTAAGAACTATTATATACAGGACCGGTCAAAAATTTGGACACATTACTGTTTTTAATGTTTCTGAAAGAGTCTCTTCTGCTCAAAAATACAGTAAAATAGTGAAATATTTTTTCTACTGTAATCAAACTGTTCTCTCTGTGAATATATAGTAAAGTGTGATTTATATCCTGTGATCAAAGCTGATTTTATCATCATTACTCCAGTCTTCAGTGTCACATGACCCTTCACTAATCACTCTCATAGGTTATAAAAAATCTGAACTGGACCAGCACTAAATAATACATAATAAATCATGTGAATTTTATAGCCTTTCTTCAGGATTCATTGATGAATAAAAAGTTAAAAAAGAACAGCATTTATTTAAAATAGAAATCTTTTATAACATTATACACTACCGTTCAAATGTTTCGGGTCAGTATTTTTTCTTCTTCTTTTTTTGAAAGAAATATTTTTATTCAGCAAGAATTTGTTAAATAAGTTATATTAAAGATTTATATTAAAGATTTATATTGTTATTAAAGATTTATATTGTTATTAAAGATTTCTAATTTAAATAAATCCTGTTCTTTAACTTTTTATTCGTCAATAAATCCTGAAGAAATCCTCATATTAGAGTGATTAGTGAAGGGTCATGTGACACTGAAGACTGGAGTAATGATAAATTCAGCTTTGATCACAGGAATAAATGATATTTTAAAGTATTGCTGCGTCCCAATTCACATACTATCCGTACTAAATAGTTTCCGAAAATAGAATTAGGATGTCCCTAATCGTAGTATGTTGAAAAGAGTATTTCAAAGATTCCCGGATGGTCGACTATTTCCGGTCAGAATCCGAAGTGCAGATCCGCACACACTCTAACGGCTGATATTACCCACAACCCATTGCGAGATGGACGAGGATTCGATTAGAACTACAAACGCGGATAAAAAAAAGTGTTAAAAAAAACTACAAACATGGCGGTTATGCGAATCCGACGGTTAAGTAGAGAGGTTTAGATAAAGGGGTTTGAGTGAGCAATTATCAGTATTTAACCTGACAAAAATATATTTATTCAGTATTATCTACATTATATTTGACCTGCAGCAGCATTGAGAACTTTTGTAATGATACGTTTGGCCATTAACTTTGCAAACACATGAGGAGTCTCTGCATTAAAGAGACACGACTGGCAGATCAACGTGCGACTACACTTCTCTCCGATACGGCAGGAGATTAAACTGAATGTGGATGATTTGAATTGTGACGATGATTGACAGGGCCGTTAAACGGTGACACTAAGCAAGAGTCCGTTATAGATGACGAAGTAGTGTCCCAAAGCTTGCACACTCTTCTGCTACACACTCAAAAGTGTGTAGTTTTTCTTCACAAAAAGAGTTCATACTTTTAGGTCGTAGTATAAGTAGGTGAATTGGGACATAACTTGAATTAAAATAGAAGACCATTATTTTAAATTGTAATATTTCACAATATTAGTTTTTTTCCTGTATTTTTGGTCAATAAATGCAGAATTGATGAGCAGAAGAGACTCTTTCAATAACATTAAAACAGTGTCCAAACTTCTGACCGGTACTGTTAGTATGTGTGTATTAGAGATGCACAGTCACTCCAATCCACCTCAATTTATGCTTCTCTCTGATATTAATGATCTGATCGTCACATTACTCATATTTAAATTATCTGCTTTTAAATGAACATTATTTTACTTAAATGCATTTCCTTAATGGAGTAAACAGGCTTTATTCTCTTCAAACTTAAACTGGAATGTCACTGCGACTTCTTAAACACACACAAGAAATTAAATACATTTATCCCAAGCAAAGAGATGATTTATGATACACTACTTCACTCAAAAGTACCGTTTAACTTCCTTTTTAGTTGTTTTTAAAATTTCTATTTTCCCTCCATTACGGTTTAAACGAGTGAAGCAGCTGCAAGGCTAATGAGAGTCTGCAAATCAGCCCTGACCAAAATTTACACTTTAACCCCCGGTTCCACAGACAATGCTTAAGCTAATCCTAGACTAAAATGCATGTTTGAGCTATTTTAACTGAACGAATCTTGCACTGACAAATCTTAAAATATGTCAGTGGCATTGTTTTGTCTCAAGATGCACACCAGCAATGTTTTTTTCTTGGGCACGTTTATAAAAGTTACTTAAATGTCCTAATTGAACTAAGGCCTAATCCTGGCTTAGTCTAAGCCCTGTCTGTGAAACCGGGCCTAAATGTGTTAGGAGTTTTCCAACATGATGGAAATAGTTTTATATAATGACCACTAGGAGGCACTCTAGTCGCATGTTTTCCTCCTAGAGTTATACATTCTTGTTGAAAACAAGAAATAGTGATGTATGTTCAGTACATTTTACCTTGAGATGAGAGTTCTGTGTCTTTATTTAAATCCACAAAAAAAAAAATACAGAAGTCTAGAAAAATAAATGTGTATTTTATTTTTTCATTTGCATGGTGCAATTAAGTGCAAAGTGCTCCTCTACTTTTAACTCACCTGCACTTTATTGCACCATGCAAATGAAAAAATAAGAATACAAAAAATAGTATTTTTCTAGACTTCGGTCTGTTTTATTTTTTTGGATTCAGTGTGCGTTCAGCCTTTTTTTCTGCTTTTCTCAAGTTCATCTTGTTTGGTTCTACACACCTGAAGAAAAAGAGTATTTTTTTCAACTGAGAGCACACCAACTTCCTTCAATTTATTAAAATCCACACAATGATTTCTCATCCACCCACGACCCATAATTAATTATTTTTTTTATGCACCGACCCGTGAATTATTTGCAGATATGACCACGATCCATGCACCACTAATGTCAGCAGGCGCTGTAGTCACATGTTTTCCTCCTAGAGTTATACATTCTTGTTGAAAACAAGTAAAAGTGTGACGTATGTTCAGTACATTTTACCTTGAGATGACAGTTCTGTCTTTTTTGGGGGGGATTTTAATAAAGGCTGAAGTCTAGAAAAATAAATTTGTGTTTTTTTTTTCATTTGTATGGTGCAATTAAGTGCAAAGTGCTCCTACTTTTAACTCACCTGCACTATTCCACCATGCAAATGAAAAAAATAAAAATACAAAACATTGTATTTTTCTAGACTTCAGTCTTCGTTTTTTTTTTGATTCAGTGTGCGGTCAGCCATTTTTTCTGCTTTGCTCAAGTTCATCTTTTTTGGTTCTACGCACCTGAAGAAAAAGTTTTTTTTTTTCAACTGAGAGCACACCAACTTCCTTCAATTTAAAATCCACACAATGATTTCTCATCCACCCACGACCCATAATACATCATTTTTTTTTATGCACCAACCCGTGAATTATTTGCAGATATGACCACGATCCATGCACCACTAATGTCATGCATCACTAAAGTTAGCACATTTATAGTTTTCCACTGTGTAATGTTCATCAACCATCATGGCAGCACAAGTGAATCCTGCTGAGAGCTAATGCCCAGTTTCCTGTGTGTCCGCCTCAGGTATCTCAACTACTTCGCCACTAAATCGAGTCCGACCGGCGTGATTCTGGACCTGTGGGAGGCACAGCATTTCCCCGATGGCAATCTGAACCGCCTGGCCGCCGTGCTGGAGGAAATGGGCCGCCATGAGAACATCGTGTCCATGGCAACCGAGCACTGACACCTGCCCATGGCGCCGGGCACAGGAAGTTCCCGGAGGGCGTGAGAGCTCGAGTCACAGCGGGCGGCCCAGATCGCTGCCAGATCACCGTGACGACGGCAGACCTGCTCCAAACACGTTTAAACCGCAAAACAAGTCGACTTGAAAGGTGACATCCCAAGGGAAGAGTCTGTACGATTTCTGGTACAGTTTTGTATTCGTCGAATCAGTTTCTCAGGAAACGCGACTTCTGATGTCCAAGTACTGGACCGCCACGTCACATGACCGAAGCGCAGACATCCTCGACGTGGTGATGAAAACAGTGTTGAAAAATGCCTTTATTTATACGTTCCTTTCCTTTCATATCAGTTTTGTTTGTTCTCACTGGTGTAAGTGCGCCATCCAGTGGACAGAGCTTGTAACTACACGTCCAGCCTCCTGTGTGTATATATACAGCAAACTGTAAAGTTTAACAGTGTTATTACGATTATTATTCTTTCATTTTTTATTAATTGCGTTTAGTGATCTGTATGTAATCAAAATTTAGAAGAAAGACAAACTAGGGACTAAACTCTTTCAGCTCGCCGTGTCCTGGATGTTGGACCTCTTCTGCTTTGGGACTAAAGCGTGACGGACACAGTTCAGGAATAAACTTCAGTGGCCACACATAAGTTCATCATAATCACGTTGCTTTTGTACGGTGTGGCTCTGTGAGGACAGTGTGTGGGTTTCATTACGGCATGTGAATCGCTGCGACTTTAACGGATCAGAGGACGTGAAGCGATGGATGCATGCGATAGTGCTGCAGTAAAAATAACTGTATAAAGAACAACTAAACTAATAGCCATTTGAGTGTTTGTGATTTCCAGCACCGTCTCTTCTGTTGTCCAGATTTCTAAAGCTGTCTATGCAAATTCTGCATCCTTTAACAAATGATACATGCTAGCAGTTGCTTTCCATAGTTATCAATCACGCGATTATATTTATAGTGAGGATGTTACTTATTCTTTTATGGCACGTTCATGATGTACTTTGCGAAAGCTTGCATATCCTCTGTGAAGTTTCTGTACAAAATGTAAGAAAGAATTTTTAAACAAGTAATAAATTATATTTATATGCAACACTGAGTACAGACGCGTCTTGTGTGTTTTTTTGTGTGTGGTTTTATTTATATAGTGCTTCACAATGACATTTTTCTGTAAAGATGCTTGAAAATAAAGCATCAGATTTTAGTCATCACATTACTCACTTAGGTTACACTGCTCTCGTCCATCACATTACTCACTTAGGTTACACTGCTCTCGTCCATCACATTACTCACTTAGGTTACACTGCTCTCGTGCATCACATTACTCACTTACGTTACACTGCTCTCGTCCATCACATTACTCACTTAGGTTACACTGCTCTCGTCCATCACATTACTCACTTAGGTTACACTGCTCTCGTCCATCACATTACTCACTTAGGTTACACTGCTCTCGTGCATCACATTACTCACTTACGTTACACTGCTCTCGTCCATCACATTACTCACTTAGGTTACACTGCTCTCGTCCATCACATTACTCACTTAGGTTACACTGCTCTCGTCCATCACATTACTCACTTAGGTTACACTGCTCTCGTCCATCACATTACTCACTTACATTACACTGCTCTCGTCCATCACATTACTCACTTAGGTTACACTGCTCTCGTGCATCACATTACTCACTTAGGTTACACTGCTCTCGTCCATCACATTACTCACTTACATTACACTGCTCTCGTGCATCACATTACTCACTTACATTACACTGCTCTCGTCCATCACATTACTCACTTAGGTTACACTGCTCTCGTGCATCACATTACTCACTTACATTACACTGCTCTCGTCCATCACATTACTCACTTACATTACACTGCTCTCGTCCATCACATTACTCACTTAGGTTACACTGCTCTCGTCCATCACATTACTCACTTAGGTTACACTGCTCTCGTCCATCACATTACTCACTTAGGTTACACTGCTCTCGTCCATCACATTACTCACTTAGGTTACACTGCTCTCGTGCATCACATTACTCACTTACATTACACTGCTCTCGTCCATCACATTACTCACTTAGGTTACACTGCTCTCGTCCATCACATTACTCACTTAGGTTACACTGCTCTCGTCCATCACATTACTCACTTACATTACACTGCTCTCGTCCATCACATTACTCACTTAGGTTACACTGCTCTCGTCCATCACATTACTCACTTAGGTTACACTGCTCTCGTCCATCACATTACTCACTTAGGTTACACTGCTCTCGTCCATCACATTACTCACTTAGGTTACACTGCTCTCGTCCATCACATTACTCACTTAGGTTACACTGCTCTCGTCCATCACATTACTCACTTAGGTTACACTGCTCTCGTCCATCACATTACTCACTTACATTACACTGCTCTCGTGCATCACATTACTCACTTACATTACACTGCTCTCGTCCATCACATTACTCACTTAGGTTACACTGCTCTCGTCCATCACATTACTCACTTAGGTTACACTGCTCTCGTGCATCACATTACTCACTTAGGTTACACTGCTCTCGTGCATCACATTACTCACTTACATTACACTGCTCTCGTGCATCACATTACTCACTTAGGTTACACTGCTCTCGTGCATCACATTACTCACTTAGGTTACACTGCTCTCGTCCATCACATTACTCACTTAGGTTACACTGCTCTCGTCCATCACATTACTCACTTAGGTTACACTGCTCTCGTCCATCACATTACTCACTTACATTACACTGCTCTCGTCCATCACATTACTCACTTAGGTTACACTGCTCTCGTGCATCACATTACTCACTTACATTACACTGCTCTCGTGCATCACATTACTCACTTACATTACACTGCTCTCGTCCATCACATTACTCACTTACATTACACTGCTCTCGTCCATCACATTACTCACTTAGGTTACACTGCTCTCGTCCATCACATTACTCACTTAGGTTACACTGCTCTCGTCCATCACATTACTCACTTAGGTTACACTGCTCTCGTCCATCACATTACTCACTTAGGTTACACTGCTCTCGTCCATCACATTACTCACTTAGGTTACACTGCTCTCGTCCATCACATTACTCACTTAGGTTACACTGCTCTCGTCCATCACATTACTCACTTAGGTTACACTGCTCTCGTCCATCACATTACTCACTTAGGTTACACTGCTCTCGTCCATCACATTACTCACTTAGGTTACACTGCTCTCGTCCATCACATTACTCACTTAGGTTACACTGCTCTCGTCCATCACATTACTCACTTAGGTTACACTGCTCTCGTCCATCACATTACTCACTTAGGTTACACTGCTCTCGTCCATCACATTACTCACTTACATTACACTGCTCTCGTGCATCACATTACTCACTTAGGTTACACTGCTCTCGTCCATCACATTACTCACTTAGGTTACACTGCTCTCGTGCATCACATTACTCACTTAGGTTACACTGCTCTCGTCCATCACATTACTCACTTAGGTTACACTGCTCTCGTGCATCACATTACTCACTTAGGTTACACTGCTCTCGTGCATCACATTACTCACTTACATTACACTGCTCTCGTCCATCACATTACTCACTTAGGTTACACTGCTCTCGTGCATCACATTACTCACTTACATTACACTGCTCTCGTCCATCACATTACTCACTTAGGTTACACTGCTCTCGTCCATCACATTACTCACTTAGGTTACACTGCTCTCGTCCATCACATTACTCACTTAGGTTACACTGCTCTCGTGCATCACATTACTCACTTACATTACACTGCTCTCGTCCATCACATTACTCACTTAGGTTACACTGCTCTCGTCCATCACATTACTCACTTAGGTTACACTGCTCTCGTCCATCACATTACTCACTTACATTACACTGCTCTCGTGCATCACATTACTCACTTAGGTTACACTGCTCTCGTCCATCACATTACTCACTTAGGTTACACTGCTCTCGTCCATCACATTACTCACTTACATTACACTGCTCTCGTGCATCACATTACTCACTTACATTACACTGCTCTCGTGCATCACATTACTCACTTAGGTTACACTGCTCTCGTCCATCACATTACTCACTTAGGTTACACTGCTCTCGTCCATCACATTACTCACTTAGGTTACACTGCTCTCGTCCATCACATTACTCACTTAGGTTACACTGCTCTCGTCCATCACATTACTCACTTAGGTTACACTGCTCTCGTGCATCACATTACTCACTTACATTACACTGCTCTCGTCCATCACATTACTCACTTAGGTTACACTGCTCTCGTCCATCACATTACTCACTTAGGTTACACTGCTCTCGTCCATCACATTACTCACTTACATTACACTGCTCTCGTCCATCACATTACTCACTTAGGTTACACTGCTCTCGTCCATCACATTACTCACTTAGGTTACACTGCTCTCGTCCATCACATTACTCACTTAGGTTACACTGCTCTCGTCCATCACATTACTCACTTAGGTTACACTGCTCTCGTCCATCACATTACTCACTTAGGTTACACTGCTCTCGTCCATCACATTACTCACTTAGGTTACACTGCTCTCGTCCATCACATTACTCACTTACATTACACTGCTCTCGTGCATCACATTACTCACTTACATTACACTGCTCTCGTCCATCACATTACTCACTTAGGTTACACTGCTCTCGTCCATCACATTACTCACTTAGGTTACACTGCTCTCGTGCATCACATTACTCACTTAGGTTACACTGCTCTCGTGCATCACATTACTCACTTACATTACACTGCTCTCGTGCATCACATTACTCACTTAGGTTACACTGCTCTCGTGCATCACATTACTCACTTAGGTTACACTGCTCTCGTCCATCACATTACTCACTTAGGTTACACTGCTCTCGTCCATCACATTACTCACTTAGGTTACACTGCTCTCGTCCATCACATTACTCACTTACATTACACTGCTCTCGTCCATCACATTACTCACTTAGGTTACACTGCTCTCGTGCATCACATTACTCACTTACATTACACTGCTCTCGTGCATCACATTACTCACTTACATTACACTGCTCTCGTCCATCACATTACTCACTTACATTACACTGCTCTCGTCCATCACATTACTCACTTAGGTTACACTGCTCTCGTCCATCACATTACTCACTTAGGTTACACTGCTCTCGTCCATCACATTACTCACTTAGGTTACACTGCTCTCGTCCATCACATTACTCACTTAGGTTACACTGCTCTCGTCCATCACATTACTCACTTAGGTTACACTGCTCTCGTCCATCACATTACTCACTTAGGTTACACTGCTCTCGTCCATCACATTACTCACTTAGGTTACACTGCTCTCGTCCATCACATTACTCACTTAGGTTACACTGCTCTCGTCCATCACATTACTCACTTAGGTTACACTGCTCTCGTCCATCACATTACTCACTTAGGTTACACTGCTCTCGTCCATCACATTACTCACTTAGGTTACACTGCTCTCGTCCATCACATTACTCACTTAGGTTACACTGCTCTCGTCCATCACATTACTCACTTAGGTTACACTGCTCTCGTCCATCACATTACTCACTTACATTACACTGCTCTCGTGCATCACATTACTCACTTAGGTTACACTGCTCTCGTCCATCACATTACTCACTTAGGTTACACTGCTCTCGTGCATCACATTACTCACTTAGGTTACACTGCTCTCGTCCATCACATTACTCACTTAGGTTACACTGCTCTCGTGCATCACATTACTCACTTAGGTTACACTGCTCTCGTGCATCACATTACTCACTTACATTACACTGCTCTCGTCCATCACATTACTCACTTAGGTTACACTGCTCTCGTGCATCACATTACTCACTTACATTACACTGCTCTCGTCCATCACATTACTCACTTAGGTTACACTGCTCTCGTCCATCACATTACTCACTTAGGTTACACTGCTCTCGTCCATCACATTACTCACTTAGGTTACACTGCTCTCGTGCATCACATTACTCACTTACATTACACTGCTCTCGTCCATCACATTACTCACTTAGGTTACACTGCTCTCGTCCATCACATTACTCACTTAGGTTACACTGCTCTCGTCCATCACATTACTCACTTACATTACACTGCTCTCGTGCATCACATTACTCACTTAGGTTACACTGCTCTCGTCCATCACATTACTCACTTAGGTTACACTGCTCTCGTCCATCACATTACTCACTTACATTACACTGCTCTCGTGCATCACATTACTCACTTAGGTTACACTGCTCTCGTCCATCACATTACTCACTTACATTACACTGCTCTCGTCCATCACATTACTCACTTACATTACACTGCTCTCGTGCATCACATTACTCACTTAGGTTACACTGCTCTCGTCCATCACATTACTCACTTAGGTTACACTGCTCTCGTCCATCACATTACTCACTTAGGTTACACTGCTCTCGTCCATCACATTACTCACTTACATTACACTGCTCTCGTGCATCACATTACTCACTTACGTTACACTGCTCTCGTCCATCACATTACTCACTTAGGTTACACTGCTCTCGTCCATCACATTACTCACTTAGGTTACACTGCTCTCGTGCATCACATTACTCACTTACATTACACTGCTCTCGTCCATCACATTACTCACTTAGGTTACACTGCTCTCGTCCATCACATTACTCACTTAGGTTACACTGCTCTCGTCCATCACATTACTCACTTACATTACACTGCTCTCGTGCATCACATTACTCACTTACGTTACACTGCTCTCGTCCATCACATTACTCACTTAGGTTACACTGCTCTCGTCCATCACATTACTCACTTAGGTTACACTGCTCTCGTCCATCACATTACTCACTTAGGTTACACTGCTCTCGTGCATCACATTACTCACTTACATTACACTGCTCTCGTGCATCACATTACTCACTTAGGTTACACTGCTCTCGTCCATCACATTACTCACTTACGTTACACTGCTCTCGTGCATCACATTACTCACTTACATTACACTGCTCTCGTCCATCACATTACTCACTTAGGTTACACTGCTCTCGTCCATCACATTACTCACTTAGGTTACACTGCTCTCGTGCATCACATTACTCACTTAGGTTACACTGCTCTCGTGCATCACATTACTCACTTACGTTACACTGCTCTCGTCCATCACATTACTCACTTAGGTTACACTGCTCTCGTGCATCACATTACTCACTTACATTACACTGCTCTCGTGCATCACATTACTCACTTAGGTTACACTGCTCTCGTCCATCACATTACTCACTTAGGTTACACTGCTCTCGTCCATCACATTACTCACTTAGGTTACACTGCTCTCGTGCATCACATTACTCACTTACATTACACTGCTCTCGTCCATCACATTACTCACTTAGGTTACACTGCTCTCGTCCATCACATTACTCACTTAGGTTACACTGCTCTCGTCCATCACATTACTCACTTACATTACACTGCTCTCGTGCATCACATTACTCACTTAGGTTACACTGCTCTCGTCCATCACATTACTCACTTACATTACACTGCTCTCGTGCATCACATTACTCACTTAGGTTACACTGCTCTCGTCCATCACATTACTCACTTAGGTTACACTGCTCTCGTCCATCACATTACTCACTTAGGTTACACTGCTCTCGTCCATCACATTACTCACTTACGTTACACTGCTCTCGTCCATCACATTACTCACTTACATTACACTGCTCTCGTCCATCACATTACTCACTTAGGTTACACTGCTCTCGTCCATCACATTACTCACTTAGGTTACACTGCTCTCGTCCATCACATTACTCACTTAGGTTACACTGCTCTCGTCCATCACATTACTCACTTAGGTTACACTGCTCTCGTCCATCACATTACTCACTTAGGTTACACTGCTCTCGTCCATCACATTACTCACTTAGGTTACACTGCTCTCGTGCATCACATTACTCACTTAGGTTACACTGCTCTCGTGCATCACATTACTCACTTACGTTACACTGCTCTCGTCCATCACATTACTCACTTAGGTTACACTGCTCTCGTGCATCACATTACTCACTTACATTACACTGCTCTCGTGCATCACATTACTCACTTAGGTTACACTGCTCTCGTCCATCACATTACTCACTTAGGTTACACTGCTCTCGTCCATCACATTACTCACTTAGGTTACACTGCTCTCGTGCATCACATTACTCACTTACATTACACTGCTCTCGTCCATCACATTACTCACTTAGGTTACACTGCTCTCGTCCATCACATTACTCACTTAGGTTACACTGCTCTCGTCCATCACATTACTCACTTACATTACACTGCTCTCGTGCATCACATTACTCACTTAGGTTACACTGCTCTCGTCCATCACATTACTCACTTACATTACACTGCTCTCGTGCATCACATTACTCACTTAGGTTACACTGCTCTCGTCCATCACATTACTCACTTAGGTTACACTGCTCTCGTCCATCACATTACTCACTTAGGTTACACTGCTCTCGTCCATCACATTACTCACTTACGTTACACTGCTCTCGTCCATCACATTACTCACTTACATTACACTGCTCTCGTCCATCACATTACTCACTTAGGTTACACTGCTCTCGTCCATCACATTACTCACTTAGGTTACACTGCTCTCGTCCATCACATTACTCACTTAGGTTACACTGCTCTCGTCCATCACATTACTCACTTAGGTTACACTGCTCTCGTCCATCACATTACTCACTTAGGTTACACTGCTCTCGTCCATCACATTACTCACTTACGTTACACTGCTCTCGTGCATCACATTACTCACTTACATTACACTGCTCTCGTCCATCACATTACTCACTTAGGTTACACTGCTCTCGTCCATCACATTACTCACTTAGGTTACACTGCTCTCGTCCATCACATTACTCACTTACGTTACACTGCTCTCGTCCATCACATTACTCACTTACATTACACTGCTCTCGTCCATCACATTACTCACTTAGGTTACACTGCTCTCGTCCATCACATTACTCACTTAGGTTACACTGCTCTCGTCCATCACATTACTCACTTACATTACACTGCTCTCGTCCATCACATTACTCACTTAGGTTACACTGCTCTCGTCCATCACATTACTCACTTAGGTTACACTGCTCTCGTCCATCACATTACTCACTTACATTACACTGCTCTCGTCCATCACATTACTCACTTACATTACACTGCTCTCGTCCATCACATTACTCACTTACATTACACTGCACTCGTCCATCACATTACTCACTTAGGTTACACTGCTCTCGTCCATCACATTACTCACTTAGGTTACACTGCTCTCGTCCATCACATTACTCACTTACATTACACTGCTCTCGTCCATCACATTACTCACTTAGGTTACACTGCTCTCGTCCATCACATTACTCACTTAGGTTACACTGCTCTCGTCCATCACATTACTCACTTACATTACACTGCTCTCGTCCATCACATTACTCACTTACATTACACTGCTCTCGTCCATCACATTACTCACTTACATTACACTGCTCTCGTCCATCACATTACTCACTTAGGTTACACTGCTCTCGTCCATCACATTACTCACTTAGGTTACACTGCTCTCGTCCATCACATTACTCACTTAGGTTACACTGCTCTCGTGCATCACATTACTCACTTAGGTTACACTGCTCTCGTCCATCACATTACTCACTTAGGTTACACTGCTCTCGTCCATCACATTACTCACTTAGGTTACACTGCTCTCGTCCATCACATTACTCACTTAGATTACACTGCTCTCGTCCATCACATTACTCACTTACATTACACTGCTCTCGTGCATCACATTACTCACTTACATTACACTGCTCTCGTCCATCACATTACTCACTTAGGTTACACTGCTCTCGTCCATCACATTACTCACTTACATTACACTGCTCTCGTCCATCACATTACTCACTTAGGTTACACTGCTCTCGTCCATCACATTACTCACTTACGTTACACTGCTCTCGTCCATCACATTACTCACTTAGGTTACACTGCTCTCGTCCATCACATTACTCACTTAGGTTACACTGCTCTCGTCCATCACATTACTCACTTAGGTTACACTGCTCTCGTGCATCACATTACTCACTTACATTACACTGCTCTCGTCCATCACATTACTCACTTAGGTTACACTGCTCTCGTCCATCACATTACTCACTTAGGTTACACTGCTCTCGTGCATCACATTACTCACTTACATTACACTGCTCTCGTCCATCACATTACTCACTTACATTACACTGCTCTCGTGCATCACATTACTCACTTAGGTTACACTGCTCTCGTCCATCACATTACTCACTTAGGTTACACTGCTCTCGTCCATCACATTACTCACTTAGGTTACACTGCTCTCGTCCATCACATTACTCACTTAGGTTACACTGCTCTCGTCCATCACATTACTCACTTACATTACACTGCTCTCGTCCATCACATTACTCACTTAGGTTACACTGCTCTCGTCCATCACATTACTCACTTAGCATTACACTGCTCTCGTCCATCACATTACTCACTTACATTACACTGCTCTCGTCCATCACATTACTCACTTAGGTTACACTGCTCTCGTCCATCACATTACTCACTTAGGTTACACTGCTCTCGTCCATCACATTACTCACTTAGGTTACACTGCTCTCGTCCATCACATTACTCACTTACATTACACTGCTCTCGTGCATCACATTACTCACTTAGGTTACACTGCTCTCGTCCATCACATTACTCACTTAGGTTACACTGCTCTCGTCCATCACATTACTCACTTAGGTTACACTGCTCTCGTCCATCACATTACTCACTTAGGTTACACTGCTCTCGTCCATCACATTACTCACTTAGGTTACACTGCTCTCGTCCATCACATTACTCACTTAGGTTACACTGCTCTCGTCCATCACATTACTCACTTAGGTTACACTGCTCTCGTCCATCACATTACTCACTTAGGTTACACTGCTCTCGTCCATCACATTACTCACTTAGGTTACACTGCTCTCGTCCATCACATTACTCACTTACATTACACTGCTCTCGTGCATCACATTACTCACTTAGGTTACACTGCTCTCGTCCATCACATTACTCACTTAGGTTACACTGCTCTCGTCCATCACATTACTCACTTAGGTTACACTGCTCTCGTCCATCACATTACTCACTTACATTACACTGCTCTCGTCATCACATTACTCACTTAGGTTACACTGCTCTCGTCCATCACATTACTCACTTAGGTTACACTGCTCTCGTCCATCACATTACTCACTTACATTACACTGCTCTCGTCCATCACATTACTCACTTACATTACACTGCTCTCGTCCATCACATTACTCACTTAGGTTACACTGCTCTCGTCCATCACATTACTCACTTAGGTTACACTGCTCTCGTCCATCACATTACTCACTTACATTACACTGCTCTCGTCCATCACATTACTCACTTACGTTACACTGCTCTCGTCCATCACATTACTCACTTAGGTTACACTGCTCTCGTCCATCACATTACTCACTTAGGTTACACTGCTCTCGTCCATCACATTACTCACTTAGGTTACACTGCTCTCGTCCATCACATTACTCACTTAGGTTACACTGCTCTCGTCCATCACATTACTCACTTAGGTTACACTGCTCTCGTCCATCACATTACTCACTTAGGTTACACTGCTCTCGTCCATCACATTACTCACTTAGGTTACACTGCTCTCGTCCATCACATTACTCACTTAATTACACTGCTCTCGTGCATCACATTACTCACTTAGGTTACACTGCTCTCGTCCATCACATTACTCACTTAGGTTACACTGCTCTCGTCCATCACATTACTCACTTAGGTTACACTGCTCTCGTCATCACATTACTCACTTAGGTTACACTGCTCTCGTCCATCACATTACTCACTTAGGTTACACTGCTCTCGTCATCACATTACTCACTTACATTACACTGCTCTCGTCCATCACATTACTCACTTAGGTTACACTGCTCTCGTCCATCACATTACTCACTTAGGTTACACTGCTCTCGTCCATCACATTACTCACTTAGGTTACACTGCTCTCGTCATCACATTACTCACTTAGGTTACACTGCTCTCGTCCATCACATTACTCACTTACGATTACACTGCTCTCGTCATCACATTACTCACTTAGGTTACACTGCTCTCGTCCATCACATTACTCACTTAGGTTACACTGCTCTCGTCCATCACATTACTCACTTAGGTTACACTGCTCTCGTCCATCACATTACTCACTTAGGTTACACTGCTCTCGTCCATCACATTACTCACTTAGGTTACACTGCTCTCGTCCATCACATTACTCACTTAGGTTACACTGCTCTCGTCCATCACATTACTCACTTACGTTACACTGCTCTCGTCCATCACATTACTCACTTAGGTTACACTGCTCTCGTCCATCACATTACTCACTTAGGTTACACTGCTCTCGTCCATCACATTACTCACTTAGGTTACACTGCTCTCGTCCATCACATTACTCACTTAGGTTACACTGCTCTCGTCCATCACATTACTCACTTAGGTTACACTGCTCTCGTCCATCACATTACTCACTTAGGTTACACTGCTCTCGTCATCACATTACTCACTTAGGTTACACTGCTCTCGTCCATCACATTACTCACTTAGGTTACACTGCTCTCGTCCATCACATTACTCACTTAGGTTACACTGCTCTCGTCCATCACATTACTCACTTAGGTTACACTGCTCTCGTCCATCACATTACTCACTTAGGTTACACTGCTCTCGTCCATCACATTACTCACTTAGGTTACACTGCTCTCGTCCATCACATTACTCACTTACATTACACTGCTCTCGTCCATCACATTACTCACTTAGGTTACACTGCTCTCGTCCATCACATTACTCACTTAGGTTACACTGCTCTCGTGCATCACATTACTCACTTAGGTTACACTGCTCTCGTCCATCACATTACTCACTTAGGTTACACTGCTCTCGTCCATCACATTACTCACTTAGGTTACACTGCTCTCGTGCATCACATTACTCACTTACGTTACACTGCTCTCGTCCATCACATTACTCACTTAGGTTACACTGCTCTCGTCATCACATTACTCACTTACGTTACACTGCTCTCGTCCATCACATTACTCACTTACATTACACTGCTCTCGTCCATCACATTACTCACTTAGGTTACACTGCTCTCGTCCATCACATTACTCACTTAGGTTACACTGCTCTCGTCCATCACATTACTCACTTAGGTTACACTGCTCTCGTCCATCACATTACTCACTTAGGTTACACTGCTCTCGTCCATCACATTACTCACTTAGGTTACACTGCTCTCGTCCATCACATTACTCACTTACATTACACTGCTCTCGTCCATCACATTACTCACTTAGGTTACACTGCTCTCGTCCATCACATTACTCACTTAGGTTACACTGCTCTCGTCCATCACATTACTCACTTAGGTTACACTGCTCTCGTCCATCACATTACTCACTTACATTACACTGCTCTCGTGCATCACATTACTCACTTAGGTTACACTGCTCTCGTCCATCACATTACTCACTTACATTACACTGCTCTCGTCCATCACATTACTCACTTACGATTACACTGCTCTCGTCCATCACATTACTCACTTAGGTTACACTGCTCTCGTCCATCACATTACTCACTTAGGTTACACTGCTCTCGTCCATCACATTACTCACTTAGGTTACACTGCTCTCGTCCATCACATTACTCACTTACGTTACACTGCTCTCGTGCATCACATTACTCACTTAGGTTACACTGCTCTCGTCCATCACATTACTCACTTAGGTTACACTGCTCTCGTCCATCACATTACTCACTTAGTTACACTGCTCTCGTCATCACATTACTCACTTACAGTTACACTGCTCTCGTCCATCACATTACTCACTTAGGTTACACTGCTCTCGTCCATCACATTACTCACTTAGGTTACACTGCTCTCGTCCATCACATTACTCACTTACATTACACTGCTCTCGTCCATCACATTACTCACTTACGTTACACTGCTCTCGTCCATCACATTACTCACTTAGGTTACACTGCTCTCGTCCATCACATTACTCACTTAGGTTACACTGCTCTCGTCCATCACATTACTCACTTAGGTTACACTGCTCTCGTGCATCACATTACTCACTTACGTTACACTGCTCTCGTGCATCACATTACTCACTTAGGTTACACTGCTCTCGTCCATCACATTACTCACTTACGTTACACTGCTCTCGTGCATCACATTACTCACTTACATTACACTGCTCTCGTCCATCACATTACTCACTTAGGTTACACTGCTCTCGTCCATCACATTACTCACTTAGGTTACACTGCTCTCGTCCATCACATTACTCACTTAGGTTACACTGCTCTCGTCCATCACATTACTCACTTACGTTACACTGCTCTCGTCCATCACATTACTCACTTAGGTTACACTGCTCTCGTGCATCACATTACTCACTTAGCATTACACTGCTCTCGTCCATCACATTACTCACTTAGGTTACACTGCTCTCGTCCATCACATTACTCACTTAGGTTACACTGCTCTCGTCCATCACATTACTCACTTAGGTTACACTGCTCTCGTCATCACATTACTCACTTACGTTACACTGCTCTCGTCCATCACATTACTCACTTAGGTTACACTGCTCTCGTCCATCACATTACTCACTTAGGTTACACTGCTCTCGTCCATCACATTACTCACTTACATTACACTGCTCTCGTGCATCACATTACTCACTTAGGTTACACTGCTCTCGTCCATCACATTACTCACTTAGCATTACACTGCTCTCGTGCATCACATTACTCACTTAGGTTACACTGCTCTCGTCCATCACATTACTCACTTAGGTTACACTGCTCTCGTCCATCACATTACTCACTTAGGTTACACTGCTCTCGTCCATCACATTACTCACTTACATTACACTGCTCTCGTCCATCACATTACTCACTTACATTACACTGCTCTCGTCCATCACATTACTCACTTAGGTTACACTGCTCTCGTCCATCACATTACTCACTTAGGTTACACTGCTCTCGTCCATCACATTACTCACTTAGGTTACACTGCTCTCGTCCATCACATTACTCACTTAGGTTACACTGCTCTCGTCCATCACATTACTCACTTAGGTTACACTGCTCTCGTCCATCACATTACTCACTTAGGTTACACTGCTCTCGTCCATCACATTACTCACTTAGGTTACACTGCTCTCGTGCATCACATTACTCACTTACGTTACACTGCTCTCGTCCATCACATTACTCACTTAGGTTACACTGCTCTCGTCCATCACATTACTCACTTAGGTTACACTGCTCTCGTGCATCACATTACTCACTTAGGTTACACTGCTCTCGTCCATCACATTACTCACTTAGGTTACACTGCTCTCGTCCATCACATTACTCACTTAGGTTACACTGCTCTCGTGCATCACATTACTCACTTAGGTTACACTGCTCTCGTCCATCACATTACTCACTTAGGTTACACTGCTCTCGTCCATCACATTACTCACTTAGGTTACACTGCTCTCGTCCATCACATTACTCACTTACATTACACTGCTCTCGTGCATCACATTACTCACTTAGGTTACACTGCTCTCGTCCATCACATTACTCACTTACATTACACTGCTCTCGTGCATCACATTACTCACTTAGGTTACACTGCTCTCGTCCATCACATTACTCACTTAGGTTACACTGCTCTCGTCCATCACATTACTCACTTAGGTTACACTGCTCTCGTCCATCACATTACTCACTTAGGTTACACTGCTCTCGTCCATCACATTACTCACTTACATTACACTGCTCTCGTCCATCACATTACTCACTTAGGTTACACTGCTCTCGTCCATCACATTACTCACTTAGGTTACACTGCTCTCGTCCATCACATTACTCACTTAGGTTACACTGCTCTCGTCCATCACATTACTCACTTAGGTTACACTGCTCTCGTCCATCACATTACTCACTTAGGTTACACTGCTCTCGTGCCATCACATTACTCACTTACATTACACTGCTCTCGTCCATCACATTACTCACTTACGTTACACTGCTCTCGTCCATCACATTACTCACTTAGGTTACACTGCTCTCGTCCATCACATTACTCACTTAGGTTACACTGCTCTCGTCCATCACATTACTCACTTACGTTACACTGCTCTCGTCCATCACATTACTCACTTACATTACACTGCTCTCGTCCATCACATTACTCACTTAGGTTACACTGCTCTCGTCCATCACATTACTCACTTAGGTTACACTGCTCTCGTCATCACATTACTCACTTACATTACACTGCTCTCGTCCATCACATTACTCACTTAGGTTACACTGCTCTCGTCCATCACATTACTCACTTAGGTTACACTGCTCTCGTCCATCACATTACTCACTTACATTACACTGCTCTCGTCCATCACATTACTCACTTACATTACACTGCTCTCGTCCATCACATTACTCACTTAGATTACACTGCTCTCGTCCATCACATTACTCACTTAGGTTACACTGCTCTCGTCCATCACATTACTCACTTAGGTTACACTGCTCTCGTCCATCACATTACTCACTTAGTTACACTGCTCTCGTCCATCACATTACTCACTTAGGTTACACTGCTCTCGTCCATCACATTACTCACTTAGGTTACACTGCTCTCGTCCATCACATTACTCACTTACATTACACTGCTCTCGTCCATCACATTACTCACTTACATTACACTGCTCTCGTCCATCACATTACTCACTTACGATTACACTGCTCTCGTCCATCACATTACTCACTTAGGTTACACTGCTCTCGTCCATCACATTACTCACTTAGGTTACACTGCTCTCGTGCATCACATTACTCACTTAGGTTACACTGCTCTCGTCCATCACATTACTCACTTAGGTTACACTGCTCTCGTCCATCACATTACTCACTTAGGTTACACTGCTCTCGTCATCACATTACTCACTTAGGTTACACTGCTCTCGTCCATCACATTACTCACTTACATTACACTGCTCTCGTCCATCACATTACTCACTTAGATTACACTGCTCTCGTCCATCACATTACTCACTTACATTACACTGCTCTCGTCATCACATTACTCACTTAGGTTACACTGCTCTCGTCCATCACATTACTCACTTACATTACACTGCTCTCGTCATCACATTACTCACTTAGGTTACACTGCTCTCGTCCATCACATTACTCACTTACGTTACACTGCTCTCGTCCATCACATTACTCACTTAGGTTACACTGCTCTCGTCCATCACATTACTCACTTAGGTTACACTGCTCTCGTCATCACATTACTCACTTAGGTTACACTGCTCTCGTCATCACATTACTCACTTACATTACACTGCTCTCGTCCATCACATTACTCACTTAGGTTACACTGCTCTCGTCCATCACATTACTCACTTAGGTTACACTGCTCTCGTGCATCACATTACTCACTTACATTACACTGCTCTCGTCCATCACATTACTCACTTAATTACACTGCTCTCGTGCATCACATTACTCACTTAGGTTACACTGCTCTCGTCCATCACATTACTCACTTAGGTTACACTGCTCTCGTCCATCACATTACTCACTTAGGTTACACTGCTCTCGTCCATCACATTACTCACTTAGGTTACACTGCTCTCGTCCATCACATTACTCACTTACATTACACTGCTCTCGTCCATCACATTACTCACTTAGGTTACACTGCTCTCGTCCATCACATTACTCACTTACATTACACTGCTCTCGTCCATCACATTACTCACTTACATTACACTGCTCTCGTCCATCACATTACTCACTTAGGTTACACTGCTCTCGTCCATCACATTACTCACTTAGGTTACACTGCTCTCGTGCATCACATTACTCACTTAGGTTACACTGCTCTCGTGCATCACATTACTCACTTACATTACACTGCTCTCGTGCATCACATTACTCACTTAGGTTACACTGCTCTCGTCCATCACATTACTCACTTAGGTTACACTGCTCTCGTCCATCACATTACTCACTTAGGTTACACTGCTCTCGTCCATCACATTACTCACTTAGGTTACACTGCTCTCGTCCATCACATTACTCACTTACGTTACACTGCTCTCGTCCATCACATTACTCACTTAGGTTACACTGCTCTCGTGCATCACATTACTCACTTACATTACACTGCTCTCGTGCATCACATTACTCACTTAGCATTACACTGCTCTCGTCCATCACATTACTCACTTACATTACACTGCTCTCGTCCATCACATTACTCACTTAGGTTACACTGCTCTCGTCCATCACATTACTCACTTAGGTTACACTGCTCTCGTCCATCACATTACTCACTTAGGTTACACTGCTCTCGTCCATCACATTACTCACTTAGGTTACACTGCTCTCGTCCATCACATTACTCACTTAGGTTACACTGCTCTCGTCCATCACATTACTCACTTAGGTTACACTGCTCTCGTCCATCACATTACTCACTTAGGTTACACTGCTCTCGTCCATCACATTACTCACTTAGGTTACACTGCTCTCGTCCATCACATTACTCACTTAGGTTACACTGCTCTCGTCCATCACATTACTCACTTAGGTTACACTGCTCTCGTCCATCACATTACTCACTTAGGTTACACTGCTCTCGTCCATCACATTACTCACTTAGGTTACACTGCTCTCGTCCATCACATTACTCACTTAGGTTACACTGCTCTCGTCCATCACATTACTCACTTACATTACACTGCTCTCGTGCATCACATTACTCACTTAGGTTACACTGCTCTCGTCCATCACATTACTCACTTAGGTTACACTGCTCTCGTGCATCACATTACTCACTTAGGTTACACTGCTCTCGTCCATCACATTACTCACTTAGGTTACACTGCTCTCGTGCATCACATTACTCACTTAGTTACACTGCTCTCGTGCATCACATTACTCACTTACATTACACTGCTCTCGTCCATCACATTACTCACTTAGGTTACACTGCTCTCGTGCCATCACATTACTCACTTACATTACACTGCTCTCGTCCATCACATTACTCACTTAGGTTACACTGCTCTCGTCCATCACATTACTCACTTAGGTTACACTGCTCTCGTCCATCACATTACTCACTTAGGTTACACTGCTCTCGTGCATCACATTACTCACTTACATTACACTGCTCTCGTCCATCACATTACTCACTTAGGTTACACTGCTCTCGTCCATCACATTACTCACTTAGGTTACACTGCTCTCGTCCATCACATTACTCACTTACATTACACTGCTCTCGTGCATCACATTACTCACTTAGGTTACACTGCTCTCGTCCATCACATTACTCACTTAGGTTACACTGCTCTCGTCCATCACATTACTCACTTACATTACACTGCTCTCGTGCATCACATTACTCACTTAGGTTACACTGCTCTCGTCCATCACATTACTCACTTACATTACACTGCTCTCGTCCATCACATTACTCACTTACATTACACTGCTCTCGTGCATCACATTACTCACTTAGGTTACACTGCTCTCGTCCATCACATTACTCACTTAGGTTACACTGCTCTCGTCCATCACATTACTCACTTACATTACACTGCTCTCGTGCATCACATTACTCACTTAGGTTACACTGCTCTCGTCCATCACATTACTCACTTACATTACACTGCTCTCGTGCATCACATTACTCACTTAGGTTACACTGCTCTCGTCCATCACATTACTCACTTAGGTTACACTGCTCTCGTCCATCACATTACTCACTTACGTTACACTGCTCTCGTGCATCACATTACTCACTTAGGTTACACTGCTCTCGTCCATCACATTACTCACTTAGGTTACACTGCTCTCGTGCATCACATTACTCACTTAGGTTACACTGCTCTCGTCCATCACATTACTCACTTAGGTTACACTGCTCTCGTGCATCACATTACTCACTTAGGTTACACTGCTCTCGTCCATCACATTACTCACTTACATTACACTGCTCTCGT
>NC_137118.1:46942247-46953517 GCF_949357685.1 Gobio gobio | reverse complement strand
CAGGTTATTATCAGCGCACCATAAGGCCAGATGCTGGATCTCCTCTCTATAGGCAGTCTCATCGTTGTTGCTGATGAGACCAATCACCGTAGTGTCGTCCGCAAACTTGACGATGGAATTAGATCCATACACAGGCTTGCAGTCGGAGGTGAAGAGGGGGTAGAGAAACGGGCTTAGCACACAGCCCTGTGGTACACCAGTGTTGAGTGTGATGGATGTGGAGCAGGTGAGTCCTGATCGAACATTCTGGGGTCTGTCAGAAGCCAGTCCAAGTCAGGAGTAGTCCAAGTAAGGTAAAGTCCAAGTCAGGTAAAGTCCAAGTCGGGAGAAGTCCAAGTCAAGAGTAGTCAAAGTCAGGTGAAGTCCAAGTCAGGAGTAGACCAAGTCAGGTAAAGTCAAAGTTAGGTGAAGTCCAAGTCAGGTAAAGTCAAAGCCAGTCCAAGTCAGGAGTAGTCCAAGTCAGGTAAAGATGGGTGAAGTCCAAGTTGGGTAAAGTCCAAGTTAGGTGAAGTCAAAGCCAGTCCAAGTCAGGAGTAGTCCAAGTCAGGTAAAGTCCAAGTCAGGAGTAGTCCAAGTCAGGTAAAGTCCAAGACAGGAGAAGTCCAAGTCAGGTAAAGTCCAAGTCAGGAGTAGTCCAAGTCAGGTTAAGTCCAAGTAAGGAGTAGTCCAAGTCAGGTAAAGTCCAAGTCAGGTAAAGATGGGTGAAGTCCAAGTTAGGTGAAGTCAAAGCCGGTCCAAGTCAGGAGTAGTCCAAGTCAGGAGTAGTCCAAGTCAGGTAAAGTCCAAGTCAGGTAAAGTCCAAGTCAGGAGTAGTCCAAGTCAGGTAAAGTCCAAGTCAGGAGTAGTCCAAGTCAGGAGTAGTCCAAGTCAGGAGTAGTCCAAGTCAGGAGTAGTCCAAGTCAGGAGTAGTTCAAGTCAGGAATAGTTCAAGTCAGGATTAGTTCAAGTCAGGAGTAGTTCAAGTTAGGTGAAGTCCAAGCCTCGCGAGCAAGGAGCCCTCACTTTTCTCCATTCTTTCTTGTTTTTCCTGTAACACTCTGACCATGTGCCTTCACTTTCTCTCTATTGCTCATCCTATCAGCTTCTCCAGACTAAGGAAGTGCCAGTAAACAAACTGACTTCATCTCTGCCTTCGCCAGTCCCTCAAAACTTCACGATTCTGGTGTTGACTGAAATGTCCACATTCCCTTTCCTCTGTTTTAGTTATTTTCCAGGACTCATATAGTATGGGTTAGGACTTTTTAGCAACTTTTACTTCACTTTAAACTATCACTCAGACGACAGAAGGCTCGTAGGACACTGAGTGCGACAGGTTTATCGGACAAGTTTTGATCAGAGGGTTAAGAAGGGAAACATTGTATGAAAGCATGTTTGTACCTCATCGCTGCTCCAACGATTTGCAAACGAGGGTCTCTGTCTCTTGATACACACCACCTCCCTCATGTCCTCATAGGACGGGTCGGTCGGCACCAGATCGTGATATGGCAGCTGATATTCCTCCACAATCCCTGCAGGGCAACATCAACCAAACATCAGTGATGATGAGGACTGAAAACACGTGTTGGAATAGCAACATTTCAGATCATAAACTTTCCTACTGAACATCTGTGTCATTGTGAATGGTTCTTATTGATACATTATTCAAAGGAAACATCATAACTTGCTCCTCCTCTAAAATGACCTTCCATTTATTTGGGGTGTGTGATTGGTAATAGGTTGAATTTCAATTCCAATGTGGACATGATTTGTAAAAAGGGACAGCAACGCCTGTTTTGTTTACGGAAATTGTCAAAGTTTAATATTGACAGGTCGTTGATGACCTTGTTTTATAAGTCTTACATTGAGTCAGTTGTAACTTTCTCTCTATTATGCTGGTATGGCGGTCTTAGTGTCAAAGCTAAGAATGCGGTGGTAAAAATAGTCAATACCAGTAGTACAATTATAGATCTGAAGAACTCATCAGAGTCACCCTACTGACTTGTATAACTGTCAGGTCGTAAGGAAAGCCCAATCCATTTTAATGAATTCTTCCCATCCCCTACAGTCTGAATTTAATGTTCTACCTTCGGGACTTAGATTTAGATTCCCCACTGTTAGAAGCAATAGGTATAAACATTCATTTATTCCTACTGCGGTTTCTTTGTTAAATTCAGGTATGGGAGGAGTTGTGGGAAGTAGGTAGACTTTTGGGCTGCTGCGGTCTTGTGTTGTGTTGTTTTTTAGGTATTTTTAATGTTTGTAAACTGTTTTTATGTATATATGTTGGTCTTGTTGCAAAACAAATTGCCCTACGGGGACATAATCAAATAAAGTCAAGAGAAGTGATTTCTGCTGACCAATCACAGCACAGCTTAACTCAATTCCATCCAATCAGATCCTGACAGATCAAATCGAGCAGCCGAATTTCTGTTTTCTCAATGTGTCGAGTGTGTGCTGAACTCACCGCCGGACACACATCTCCTGGCCATCTCCCACAGGATCAGGCCGAAGCTGTACATGTCGGCCATGATGTAGGACTGGAAATGGCAGCGGTTCAAGCTCTCGTCCAGGACCTCTGGAGGCATGTAGCGTTTGGTGCCGACCCGAGTGTTGGGCGGGATGTCCACTTCATTAGTGTCACTGAGCACAAATCAACACCAGCCAGTTAAACGTGTGTGAAAGATCAGTGTGACCAGTGGCATCTGATAAAACTGTTTTATATTCAAGATATTCAAGATAACTACTGCTATACCATTGGTGACAATCATGAGGTT
The DNA here is from genome assembly GCF_949357685.1 of Gobio gobio. Taxonomy (NCBI): domain Eukaryota; kingdom Metazoa; phylum Chordata; class Actinopteri; order Cypriniformes; family Gobionidae; genus Gobio; species Gobio gobio. The sequence continues at coordinate 46,950,764 of NC_137118.1, read as the reverse complement.
ACACTTTGTTTTGTTTTTGGCATATGTAATTAATAATATTAAAATATTTTTTTTAAAATACATAAATATTACATTATATTTAATGGAATATATATAAAAAATAAAAAAAAATAAAAAAAAAAAATATATATATATATATATATATATATATATATATATATATATATATATATATATATATATATATATATATATATATATATATATATATATATAATTTTTATAGTGTAAACAGTTATCAACCATAACATAAAATTAAATATCTTAATATATATATATATATATATATATATATATATATATATATATATATATATATATATATATATATATATATATATTTTTTTTTTTATATAATGTAATACTTATTTATTTATTAAAAAAATATTTTAATATTATTAATTATTAATTATATACAGTTGAGGTCAGAATTATCAGCCTCCATGGTGAATATGATCCAAGATGGCTGTAAAAAATAAATCTGCATTGTTTATCATTTTTATCTTTCAATAAAATTCCCCAAAATCTAACCTTTCATTGAAGTAAAAGAAAGTGTGTGTGTGTGTGTGTGTGTGTGTGGGGGGGGGGGGGATCTAATTATGAAATAAATGTTTTCCTCCAAAACAAATTGGACATAATTATATGCATATATCTGAGAAACCTACAAATTTTTCATAATTTACTTTATACTAATTTACATTTAATTTTATACAAATAAAATCATGATATGAACATTATAACCTATACAGTGGTTGATATACATTTGTCTAAAAATAGTAATAAACTCAAATGAAATAAATAAATTCTATGTTTTGGCTGATAACTGATATAAATCTAGTAAAATACTCCCAGATGGATGTATGGTGTGTGTGTGGCACCTGATGAATTTGACGGCGAGCCCCAGGTCAGCGATGCAGCAGGTGCCGTTCTTCTTCACCAGGATGTTTTTGCTCTTCAGGTCCCGGTGAGCGATGGCCGGTTTGCCCTGTGTTCCGAAGATCTCCGTGTGCAGGTGGCAGAGGCCGGAGACTGCCGAGTACGCCAGACGCAGCAGGGCTTTGGTGTCCAGGGTGGTGGATTTGAGGTAGTCGTACAGCGAGCCGTTCTCGTGATAGTCTGTGATCAGATACAGCTGCGTCCACGAGCCCGTGCCCTTTATATCAGCTGCGATGAAACCTGACGGGAACACAGAAGACGGGTTCATATCAAGTGGTCAACTGATAGAGAGACCAATATTTGCCATTTTTTAATTATCAGCATAGCCGATACGTCTTTCTGTTTGGTCGATGTGACGAAAGCAGGACTTTTATTTTGACAGCGCTGAGAACGCAAGCGCCTGAGCATATACTGTGCGCTCACACTGCCGCCGGCGAGAGCGTCAATTTTTTTTTACATTTTATTTAAAGGGTGCAAAGCAAACAAGCATGTTGATTGGCAGACTCACCACATGTGGGGTAGGCTATAAGTTAACCTCATGAAATCTTATAAATGTGAAAGTAAGAATGAATTGCATTCCCGCTGAAAAACAAGCATTCTAGCGCGAATATGTTGCCTATAAATAGTGTTGTTCGGGTTGGCACAAATATCGATTTTGATCTTGATTCAGTATCAATTCATATGTATATAGCCTACTGTACATATCAGGGAAAATAAGTTTGCCTTTTTAGCACTATTTTAAACTTTTCTTGGGTTAAATTATATATGCTCGCATTCATTAATATTCACTTGTGATGGTAGATTGTGGTCCAGTGGGTTAAACCATGGAACTGATATGCAGAAGGTTGCTGGTTCGATCCCAGCGGTCACCACCAGTGTGTCCTTGAGCAAGGCACTTTACTCCATGTTGCTCCAGGGGGATTGTCCCTGTAATAAGGGCACTGTAAGTCGCTTTGGATAAAAGCGTCTGCCAAATGCATAAATGTAAATGTTGTGTGTGCTTATATAAGTACCATTAAAAATATTAGGATGTAAGTTATTAACGTTTTAAAATTTCACATTTAAAGAAATCTAGTGTTTGATCATGTCTAAATAATGCAAAACCTAAAAATAAGTAAGCAGTTATGATCTGCAATACTGTTTTGAGCAAATAGATTAGATACATGTATATTTATTAAAGAGCCATACAGGCACCTATAGTGGGTAATTATTTTTCAAGCAATTTTCCAATTTGCGTCTTTGCATTGGAATTCTCTATTTTTAACCTTAATCACTACACTAATTGTAATATAAATAATAAAAATATTAGAAGAAAAATATTTTAAGTGGTCATTAATGGACCATAATTATTGCACAAATAGTATTTAGTACCAAAATATATCTTTAAAATATTCATTAAATATTATTAAACTAAAATATAGAACATTTATTTATTTGAAAAATAGTTAAGGTGTGGTCACATTTGACCAGCAATGAGTATGAGTGTGAGCAATTAGTAAGGAATACCTGAGGGCTAAATACAAGAAACATTAATGTTAACAATGTTGATTTCCATCACTCTCCATAATAAAATACTGTAAATATGGTTGACGTAATAATCAATGCACACTATGCGGTACTGTTGACCAAAAATTGCGGTTACACTTTATTTCGATAGTCCACTTTAAACATTCTACTAACTATAAGTAACTATGCAACTACATGTCAACTAACTGTTATTAGAGTATTAGTAGACTGTCAGTAGACTGGTAGGTTATGGTTAGGTGTTAGGGTTCGGGTTAGTAGAATAAGTTGAATTGTAGTTGCCAAGTTACTTATAGTCAGTAGAGTGTCTGTTGGGGGACCAAAAAAATAAAGTTTTAGTAAATATTAATCAGACAGTCTACAAATACTCGGACCCACTTTATATTAGGTGGCCTTAACTACTATGTACTAACATTTTAATTAATCATTTGATACAATGTACTTATTGTGTACATACATGTTTTACATTGTACTTACATTTAAAAAAATACCTGCGTGTAATTACGTCTGTAATTAATTTCTGTAGTTACATTTGTAATTACACAGTTGACACTTCCCTTACACCTAACCCTACCCTTAAACTTACCCAAACCACCACACCTGTCACTAACCCTACCCTTAAACTGACCCACACCACCACACCTGTCCCTAACCCTACCCTTAAACTGACCCACACCACCACACCTGTCCCTAACCCTACCCTTAAACTTACCCAAACCACCACACCTGTCCCTAACCCTACCCTTAAACTGACCCACACCACCACACCTGTCCCTAACCCTACCCTTAAACTGACCCACACCACCACACCTGTCCCTAACCCTACCCTTAAACTGACCCAAACCACCACACCTGTCACTAACCCTACCCTTAAACTGACCCTTACCACCACACCTGTCCCTAACCCTACCCTTAAACTGACCCAAACCACCACACCTGTCACTAACCCTACCCTTAAACTGACCCATACCACCACACCTGTCCCTAACCCTACCCTTAAACTGACCCACACCACCACACCTGTCCCTAACCCTACCCTTAAACTGACCCACACCACCACACCTGTCCCTAACCCTACCCTTAAACTGACCCTTACCACCACACCTGTCCCTAACCCTACCCTTAAACTGACCCACACCACCACACCTGTCCCTAACCCTACCCTTAAACTGACCCACACCACCACACCTGTCCCTAACCCTACCCTTAAACTTACCCAAACCACCACACCTGTCCCTAACCCTACCCTTAAACTGACCCACACCACCACACCTGTCCCTAACCCTACCCTTAAACTTACCCAAACCACCACACCTGTCCCTAACCCTAGCCTTAAACTTACCCAAACCACCACACCTGTCCCTAACCCTACCATTAAACTGACCCACACCACCACACCTGTCCCTAACCCTACCCTTAAACTTACCCAAACCACCACACCTGTCCCTAACCCTACCCTTAAACTGACCCTTACCACCACACCTGTCCCTAACCCTACCCTTAAACTGACCCACACCACCACACCTGTCCCTAACCCTACCCTTAAACTGACCCACACCACCACACCTGTCCCTAACCCTACCCTTAAACTGACCCACACCACCACACCTGTCCCTAACTCTACCAGTTTCCCACCTCAATATCAGCAAAGGTCTTTTGCAATACAATTTGAACACAGTAAGAACATTGTACTTATTTTTTTTATGTAAGTACATAGTACTTAAGGCCACCTAATAAAAAGTGGGGCCAAATACTCAATGACAGTCAGTTGACATGTAGTTGCAAAGTTACTTATAGTTAGTAGAATATCTAAAGTGGACTATCGAAATAAAGTGTTACCAAAATTGCTGCGTGGTGTATTTGAGGTAGCCGTACAGCTTTATATATATCAGCCATCGGCCACCTTTCTCTGTAAGAGATCAGCATTGGCCATAAAGGCTCATCGAGCACTCATCTGATCTGATGGGTCGTACCCAGAATGTTCTCGTGTCTCATCAGGACGGTCTGGTAGATCTCGGTCTCTCTGAACCAGCTGGCCTCTTCTGTGGTGAAGAAGACCTTGACAGCCACGCGTTCGCCCCTCCAGCGGCCCATCCACACCTCGCCGTAACGGCCCTTCCCGATCTGCTTCACCATCTGGATCTGCTTGGCGATGGTTCGCTGCACCTGCGACCAGATCATGAAACACGTTAACAGAAAAACACTCCACATCAGTGATTGGTGAAACAAAGCTTTTCCAAACGGTGAATCAACCGAGTGATTCACTGGTTCAAAGCGGAACGGTACAAAAACTCACATCAATATCTAATTATCTAATAACATTATATATACATGATTAGGCATACAATTATGACCGGTGAAGTGAATAACACTGATTATCTCTGTTAGTGGGTGGGATATAATATTAGGCAGCAAGTGAACATTTTGTCCTCAGAGTTGATGTGTTAGAAGCAGGAAAAATGGGCAAGCGTAAGGATTTGAGCGCGTTTGACAAGGGCCAGATTGTGACGGCTAGAGGACTGGGTCAGAGCATCTCCAAAACTGCAGCTCTTGTGGGGTGTTCCCGGTCTGCAGTGGTCAGTCTCTATCAAAAGTGCTCCAAGGAAGGACCAGTGGAGAACCGGCCACAGGGTCATGAAGGACCAGTGGAGAACCGGCCACAGGGTCATGAAGGAACAGTGGAGAACCAGCCACAGGGTCATGGAGGACCAGTGGAGAACCGGCCACAGGGTCATGAAGGACCAGTGGAGAACCGGCCACAGGGTCATGAAGGACCAGTGGAGAACCGGCCACAGGGTCATGAAGGACCAGTGGGTCATGAAGGACCAGTGGAGAACCGGCCACAGGGTCATGAAGGACCAGTGGAGAACCGGCCACAGGGTCATGGAGGACCAGTGGAGAACCGGCCACAGGGTCATGAAGGAACAGTGGAGAACCAGCCACAGGGTCATGGAGGACCAGTGGAGAACCGGCCACAGGGTCATGAAGGACCAGTGGAGAACCGGCCACAGGGTCATGAAGGACCAGTGGAGAACCAGCCACAGGGTCATGGAGGACCAGTGGAGAACCGGCCACAGGGTCATGAAGGACCAGTGGAGAACCGGCCACAGGGTCATGGAGGACCAGTGGAGAACCGGCCACAGGGTCATGGAGGACCAGTGGAGAACCGGCCACAGGGTCATGAAGGACCAGTGGAGAACCAGCCACAGGGTCATGAAGGACCAGTGGAGAACCGGCCACAGGGTCATGAAGGACCAGTGGAGAACTGGCCACAGGGTCATGGAGGACCAGTGGAGAACCGGTCACAGGGTCATGAAGGACCAGTGGAGAACCGGCCACAGGGTCATGAAGGACCAGTGGAGAACCGGCCACAGGGTCATGGAGGACCAGTGGAGAACCGGTCACAGGGTCATGAAGGACCAGTGGAGAACCGGCCACAGGGTCATGAAGGACCAGTGGAGAACCGGCCACAGGGTCATGAAGGACCAGTGGAGAACCGGCCACAGGGTCATGAAGGACCAGTGGAGAACTGGCCACAGGGTCATGGAGGACCAGTGGAGAACCGGCCACTGGGTCATGAAGGACCAGTGGAGAACTGGCCACAGGGTCATGGAGGACCAGTGGAGAACCGGTCACAGGGTCATGAAGGACCAGTGGAGAACCGGCCACAGGGTCATGGAGGACCAGTGGAGAACCGGTCACAGGGTCATGAAGGACCAGTGGAGAACCGGCCACAGGGTCATGAAGGACCAGTGGAGAACCGGTCACAGGGTCATGAAGGACCAGTGGAGAACCGGCCACAGGGTCATGGAGGACCAGTGGAGAACCGGCCACAGGGTCATGAAGGACCAGTGGAGAACCAGCCACAGGGTCATGAAGGACCAGTGGAGAACCGGCCACAGGGTCATGAAGGACCAGTGGAGAACTGGCCACAGGGTCATGGAGGACCAGTGGAGAACCGGTCACAGGGTCATGAAGGACCAGTGGAGAACCGGCCACAGGGTCATGAAGGACCAGTGGAGAACCGGCCACAGGGTCATGGAGGACCAGTGGAGAACCGGTCACAGGGTCATGAAGGACCAGTGGAGAACCGGCCACAGGGTCATGAAGGACCAGTGGAGAACCGGCCACAGGGTCATGAAGGACCAGTGGAGAACCGGCCACAGGGTCATGAAGGACCAGTGGAGAACTGGCCACAGGGTCATGGAGGACCAGTGGAGAACCGGCCACTGGGTCATGAAGGACCAGTGGAGAACTGGCCACAGGGTCATGGAGGACCAGTGGAGAACCGGTCACAGGGTCATGAAGGACCAGTGGAGAACCGGCCACAGGGTCATGGAGGACCAGTGGAGAACCGGTCACAGGGTCATGAAGGACCAGTGGAGAACCGGCCACAGGGTCATGAAGGACCAGTGGAGAACCGGCCACAGGGTCATGGAGGACCAGTGGAGAACCGGCCACAGGGTCATGGGCGGCCGAGGCTCATTGATGCCCGTGTGGGCCAATCAAACAGACGAGCTACTGGAGCTCAAACTGCTCAAGAAATTAATCCTGGTGCTGATAGAAAGGTGTCAGAATATACAGTTTGTTGCACAAGAATGGTTTGAGGAGCACAACAACGAGTTTGAGGTTGCATCTGTGAGATGTGCTGAACAAACAAGTCCGATCCATGGAGGCCCCACCTCGCAACTTACAGGACATAAAGGATCTGCTGCTAACATCTTGGTGCCAGATAACCACAGCACACCTTCAGGGGTCTAGTGGAGTCCATGCCTCGACAGGGGACCAACACAATATTAGGATTGGTCATAATGTTATGCCTGATACATGTTAGCAAAAAAATGCCACTGTTACAGAGACAGACATGTTTGAATAAAAATAATTATAATACACTGTCAAACATGAATGTGATAGAAAATGTAGAGTTTGTCATGCGAGTGTCTGACCAGCAGAGGGAGTCCTGATCCGCTGCCAGAGCTCTGAGACTGCTCAATCAGATCCTTCAGGGATTCTCCAGCGGGAATGAAGGTCTCATCCTGCTCCAGACCCATGCTGTAGTGCGCACGCGTCTCCTGCCGCTTGTATCTGACACACACACACACACACACACATACAGAGGACATCAAGTACAGTGTAATGAAGCCTCCTGAGAGTAATGATGATGATGATGATGTACCTGTAGTAGAAGAATATGATGATGAAGGCCAGTATGATACAGCAGACGGTCACTGAGATGAGCAGAGCCATGTAATGGATGCTGCTGTCCAGATCTAATGATGCACAAAACACTTCAGGTCACATGTGAGTGAGTTTAGCTTCATCTTATGGTAACATTTCGACCACGAACTGTGAATGTGTGTCTTTGTTAAAGGGATAGTTCACCCAAAAATGAAAATTAGCCCATGATTTACTCTCCCTCAAGTCATCCGAGGTGTGTGTGACATTCTTCTTTCAGACGAATAAAATCTGAGTTATATTAAAAAAGTTCAGGCTAATCCAAGCTTTATAATGACAGTAATAGTTGCTCTGTTTTTGAAGTCCATAAAAAGTGCATCTGTCCGTCATATAACTGCTCCACGCGGCTCTGGGGTGTTAATAAAGGCCTTCTGAAGCGAATCGATACATTTGTGTAAGAAAAATATTCATATTTAAAACTTTGTAAAGTAAACTTTCGGCCAATCGACATCCCTGTTCAATTTATTGAAAAATTGTTGAAAGTTCTCCTGCCGATGACCAGGTCTGCATCTTGAGTTTCACTTTCAACATTCAACACTTTTTCATGGATGTTGGTCGGTCGAAAGTTTACTTTATAAAGTTTTAAATATGGATATTTTTCTTACACAAACGATTCACTTCAGAAGGCCTTTATTAACACCCCAGAGCTGCGTGGAGCAGTTATATGACGGACAGATGCACTTTTTATGGACTTCAAAAATGGAGCAACTATTACTGCTATAATAATGCTTGGATTAGCCTGGACTTTTGTAATATAACTCAGATTTTATTCATCTGAAAGAAGAACGTCACACACACCTCGGATGACTTGAGGGAGAGTAA
>NC_137118.1:46927247-46937247 GCF_949357685.1 Gobio gobio | reverse complement strand
TTCTCCACTGGTCCTTCATGACCCTGTGGCCGGTTCTCCACTGGTCCTTCATGACCCTGTGGCCGGTTCTCCACTGGTCCTTCATGACCCTGTGGCCGGTTCTCCACTGGTCCATCATGACCCTGTGGCCGGTTCTCCACTGGTCCTTCATGACCCTGTGGCCGGTTCTCCACTGGTCCTCCATGACCCTGTGGCCGGTTCTCCACTGGTCCTTCATGACCCTGTGGCCGGTTCTCCACTGGTCCTCCATGACCCTGTGGCCGGTTCTCCACTGGTTCTCCATGACCCTGAGGCCGGTTCTCCACTGGTCCTCCATGACCCTGTGGCCGGTTCTCCACTGGTCCTTCATGACCCTGTGGCCGGTTCTCCACTGGTCCTCCATGACCCTGTGGCCGGTTCTCCACTGGTCCTCCATGACCCTGTGGCCGGTTCTCCACTGGTCCTTCATGACCCTGTGGCCCGTTCTCCACTGGTCCTCCATGACCCTGTGGCCGGTTCTCCACTGGTCCTCCATGACCCTGTGGCCGGTTCTCCACTGGTCCTCCATGACCCTGTGGCCGGTTCTCCACTGGTCCTTCATGACCCTGTGGCCGGTTCTCCACTGGTCCTCCATGACCCTGTGGCCGGTTCTCCACTGGTTCTCCATGACCCTGTGGCCGGTTCTCCACTGGTCCTCCATGACCCTGTGGCCGGTTCTCCACTGGTCCTCCATGACCCTGTGGCCGGTTCTCCACTGGTTCTCCATGACCCTGTGGCCGGTTCTCCACTGGTCCTCCATGACCCTGTGGCCGGTTCTCCACTGGTCCTCCATGACCCTGTGGCCGGTTCTCCACTGGTCCTCCATGACCCTGTGGCCGGTTCTCCACTGGTCCTTCATGACCCTGTGGCCGGTTCTCCACTGGTCCTCCATGACCCTGTGGCCGGTTCTCCACTGGTCCTCCATGACCCTGTGGCCGGTTCTCCACTGGTCCTCCATGACCCTGTGGCCGGTTCTCCACTGGTCCTTCATGACCCTGTGGCCGGTTCTCCACTGGTCCTCCATGACCCTGTGGCCGGTTCTCCACTGGTCCTCCATGACCCTGTGGCCGGTTCTCCACTGGTCCTTCCTCTGAGCACTTTTGATCTTCACAAGAGCTGCAGTTTTGGAGATGCTCTGACCCAGTCCTCTAGCCGTCACAATCTGGCCCTTGTCAAACTCGCTCAAATCCTTACGCTTGCCCATTTTTCCTGCTTCTAACACATCAACTCTGAGGACAAAATGTTCACTTGCTGCCTAATATATCCCACCCACTAACAGAGATCATCAGTGTTATATACGGTCATAATGTTATGCCTAATTGGTGTATATAGACAGACAGACAGACAGACAGACAGAAGCACAGAGAGACAGACAGACAGACAGACAGAAGCACAGAGAGACAGACATACAGACAGACAGACAGACAGAAGAACAGAGAGACAGACAGACAGAAGCACAGAGAGACAGACAGACAGACAGAAGCACAGAGAGACAGACAGACAGAAGCACAGAGAGACAGACAGATAGAAGCACAGAGAGACAGACAGACAGAAGCACAGAGAGACAGACAGACAGACGCACAGAGACAGACAGACAGACAGACAGAAGCACAGAGAGACAGACAGAAGCACAGAGAGACAGACAGACAGACAGAAGCACAGAGAGACAGACAGACAGAAGCACAGAGAGACAGACAGAAGCACAGAGAGACAGACAGACAGACAGAAGCACAGAGAGACAGACAGACAGACAGAAGCACAGAGAGACAGACAGACAGAAGCACAGAAGCACAGAGAGACAGACAGACATACAGAAGCACAGAGAGACAGACAGACAGAAGCACAGAGAGACAGACAGACATACAGAAGCACAGAGAGACATACAGACATACAGAAGCACAGAGAGACAGACAGACATACAGAAGCACAGAGAGACAGACAGACAGAAGCACAGAGAGACAGACAGACATACAGAAGCACAGAGAGACATACAGACATACAGAAGCACAGAGAGACAGACAGACAGAAGCACAGAGAGACAGACAGACAGAAGCACAGAGAGACAGACAGACAGAAGCACAGAGAGACAGACAGACATACAGAAGCACAGAGAGACATACAGACATACAGAAGCACAGAGAGACAGACAGACAGAAGCACAGAGAGACAGACAGACAGAAGCACAGAGAGACAGACAGACAGAAGCACAGAGAGACAGACAGACAGAAGCACAGAGAGACAGACAGACAGAAGCACAGAGAGACAGACAGACATACAGAAGCACAGAGAGACATACAGACATACAGAAGCACAGAGAGACAGACAGACAGAAGCACAGAGAGACAGACAGACAGAAGCACAGACAGACAGACAGACAGAAGCACAGAGAGACAGACAGACAGACAGAAGCACAGAGAGACAGACAGACAGACAGAAGCACAGACAGACAGACAGACAGAAGCACAGAGAGACAGACAGACAGACAGAAGCACAGAGAGACAGACAGACAGACAGAAGCACAGAGAGACAGACAGACAGAAGCACAGAGAGACAGACAGACAGACAGAAGCACAGAGAGACAGACAGACAGACACTCACCCTGCACTGAAACTCTGAGCCCACTGAACCCAGACAGCCGGACGTGAGCACTGGAGAGCCGCCCTCCTCTTCCTCCACCATAGTGAAGCAGTATCCATCAGTCCTGCATCATCATCATCATCATCATCATCATCATCATCATCATCATCATCATCATACATATACATATATAAAATGAATAGATACATAATAATAATAAATATGTATATAGTACAATATTAACATATTACAAAATATTTATTATATATAAAATTATAAATAAATAAATTATATATACATATCATATAAAATAAATACATGCATAAATATAAATATATATATAGTTTATATAATTTGTATATATATTTTTATATAAAATAAATATAAATACTACTAAAAATAATATGTATATACACATGATCAAAATAAATAATAATTATAATATATGTAAAATAAAATATAAAAACTACTACAAATAAAAATAAATAAATAATAATTGGTCTATACATAATATATAAAATAAATACATATTTATTTATTTATTCATTCAATATATAATAATAAAAAAAATGAGTGGAAATGTGTGTGTGTGTGTGTGTGTGTGTGTGTGTGTGTGTGTGTGTGTGTGTGTGTGTGTGTGTGTGTGAGTGTGAGTGTGTGTATGTGCCGTTTGTGTGTGTATTTGTATGTGCCTTGTGTGTGTGTGTGTGTGTGTGTGTGTGTGTACAGGTGCGTGTGTGTAAGTGAGTGTGTGTGTATGTGTGTGTGTGTGTGTGTGTGTGTGTGTGTGTGTGTGTGTGTGTGTGAGTGTATGTGTGTGTGTACGTGTGTGTATGTGTGTGAGTGAGTGTGTATTTGTGTGTGTGTGTCAGTGTGTGAGTGAGTCTATGTGTGTGTGCGTGTGTGTGTATGTGTATATATGTGTGTGTGAGTGTATATATGTGTGTGTGAGTGTATATGTGTGTGTGTGTGTGTGTGAGTGTGCATGCATGCGTGCGTGTGTGTGTGTGTGTGTGTGTGTGTGTGGAGTGGTAATCCCTACGTTATGGGGACAAAATGTCCCCACAAAGATGGCAATATCCGAAATCCTCATCCTTGTGGGGATATTTGCTGGTCCCCATGAGGAAAACATCTTATAAATCAGACTAAGTGATGTTTTTTGAAAATGTAAAAATGCAGAATGTCTCCTGTGATGGGTAGGTTTAGGGGCAGGGGCAGTGTGTGTGTGTCTGTGTGTGTGTGTGTGTGTGTGTGATGGGTAGGTTTAGGGGCAGGGGCAGTGTGTGTGTGTCTGTGTGTGTGTGTGATGGGTAGGTTTAGGGGCAGTGTGTGTGTGTGTGTGTGTGTGTGTGTGTGTGTGTGTGTGTGTGTGTGTGTGTGTGTGTGTGTGTGTGTGTGTGTGTGTGTGTGTGTGTGTGTGTGTGTGTGTGTGTGTGTGTGTGTGTGTGTGTGTGTGATGGGTTAGGTTTAGGGGCAGGGGCAGTGTAGGGGGATAGAATATACGGTATGTATGCTATAAAAACCATTGCGCCTATGGAAAGTCCCCATAAAACATGAAAACCCAACATGTGTGTGTGTGTGTGTGTGTGTGTGTGTGCTGTACCGGCAGGTGTTGTTGGTGGAGTCTTCAGGACAGTGATGATAACAGTGACATAAAAACATCCTCTCTGGAATCACAGGTGCTGCGCTGCCGCCCGCCGTCACCTTCCCAGAATTCCTCTGTAACATGTTGTCCAGCACGTTCGCTGCAGACACACAGATTCACGTTCAAATACTACACAATACAAGAGCTTTCATGAAGATATTATCAAACTGAGTGTGTTGTGAAAGGCACTTTCTCAAATAAACGTGACTATAGTTTGTGTCTAAAACTGATATAAATCTGTGGGTGGTTTAAACGATTCTGTGCAGATCATGTTTTTTTTACAGTGTCCAACAAAGATTATTGGAGTGTGTTTCACAAAGGCAATACCAGGAACTCAAGCTGAAGCTGAAGCAGATTTCATGAGTTATACTTCATCGCTAATGATCAATTTCACTCTAATGTGCAAAACAGCTTAAAAGGCTCGATGAGCGACTCTTCAAATACACATGAGAGCGGAGAGTGTGAAGATCCGTGTGTTTGTGTTAATGTTAGTGATTCACCGTCATCAGCGTGTGTGTGTGTGTGTGTGTGTGTGTGAAGAACAGCTCGTACCGCTCTGATATCACAGCTGCCAAGAAGATAAAGCCACAGATGCTTTCGGCCTTGACAAGATTATCACAAATACCCACGAGTCTCTGAGACAGACTGATGTCGCCAGACCGATCGTGACCAGAGACGCTTCATCACAAATCAGATTTCACTACAGCCGACCCACATTATCAGACGCTGGAGATAAACACAGTCAAGGATTCACTTTCAAACTATTTCCAATCAGAAACTGCTAGTAAATATCACTATTACAAAGAAACGGCAAGTAACACATCAAATTAAATATGAAATAGAAAGACTGAAATATTAATTTATAATATTTCGGATCGGCGTGATGACTCCGATCCTTCCAATATTCCAATCTAATAAGACTTCTGACCTGTAATGTTGCCAGAATCATAATCACACACTGTTAGTTCATTGGCCAGAGGAGAACTGAGCGACTGAGTCTGGATTCTCCCAGGGTTTTTCCTGCATTCTGTCTCCTGATGGAGTTTTGGTTCTTGTCTCATCGCCTCTGTCGCCTTTGGCTTGGTCTTACTCAGTTGGGGACACTAAATATTCAAATATATTTACTGATCAGCTCATTTCAATTATCATAAAGTCATAATTAAGAGATAAAATGTTGAAAATATGATTTTAAATGTCCTCATAATTAGATAAAAAGTCAAAAATATGATTTTAAAAGTCATAATTATAAGATAAAATGTTGAAAATATGATTTTAAATGTCCTCATTATTAGATAAAAAGTCAAAAATATGATTTTAAAAGACATAATTATAATATAAAATGTTGAAAATAGGATGTTAAATGTCCTCATTATTAAATAAATAGGCAAAAATATGATCTTAAAAGTCAAAATTATGAGATTAAATGTTGAAAATATGATTTTAAATGTCCTCATCATTAAATAAAAAGTCAAAAATATTACTTTAAAAGTCATAATTATAATATAAAATGTTGAAAATATGATGTTAAATGACCTCATTATTAAATAAAAAGTCAAAAATATGATTTTAAAAGTCAAAATTATAAGATAAAAAGTTGAAAATATGATTTTAAAAGTACTCATTATTAGATAAAAAGTCAAAATATGATTTTAAGTCATTATGAGATAACATTTTGAAAATATGATTTTAAATGTCCTCATTATTAGATAAAAAGTCAAAAATATGATTTTAAAAGTCATAATTATAAGATCAAATGTTGAAAATTTGATTTTAAATATCCTCATAATTAGATAAATAGGCAAAAATATGATTTTAAAAGTCATAATTAAGAGATAAAATGTTGAAAATGTGATTTTAAATGTCCTCATTATTAGATAAAAAGTCAAAAATATGATTTTAAAATTCATAATTATAAGATAAAATGTTGAAAATTTGATTTTAAATATCCTCATTATTAGATAAATAGGCAAAATATGATTTTAAAAGTCAAAATTATGAGATGAAATGTTGAAAATATGATTTTAAATGTCCTCATTATTAGATAAAAAATTTAAAATATGACATGCTAAGTAATTGTGATATAAAATTAGGACTTTTATGTATGCTAATAATCTTGTATAATAACTTGTACACCAAATATCAAGACTATATTGAGACACTATTATAGTTGACATAATTTTGTTTGTGTATATGTCAATTTTTGTAATATGCCTGTATAGTTTTTATTACTTTTTATTTCGGTTTCAGGTTTAGTCCATCAAGTTAAACTAAATGAAAATGAGAAAGTTTGTTTGGCAACTGAAATACAATAAGTATACATTTATTAACTTTTTCCCCCAAGCAACAAAACCTATAATAACCCTGAATCAGACACTGTATTATGATCTGCACAGAATGACCTGTAGTTTCATAAATACATAAACAACAGCAGAAACTAATGTTATATCAGTATTAGGACACATTAAACATTATAGGGCACAACTTAAAGTATTTCAAAGTATTTTTTTCCCTCATTAATTTCACACGTCCAATACGATTTATGTGGTCATGATTTTATTATTTACAGTGTATGCTTTAATTCCTTTATTCACCTCAAAAGAACAACATGCCCCTTAGGTCACATGACCATATTACCTGATCTAATCAAAAAATACACAAGAAAAACTAAAATACAATTACTTTTTCATATAAAATAATGGCTTTAATAATGAAAAAATAAACACATTTTGGAGTTTAACAATGAACATATAGAGATGAAGAAACAGATTTAGACATATTTAGAAAAACACAAAACACACGCAGATCATACAGAAGACAATTAGACGAGCCAGAATGCTTTAAATATCTTAAAATAAAGCACATGTATTTCCTCTGTTCGTGTTTTTGCAGTGTTTTCTCTGTGTGAAGCTCAGATGAAAACACTTCAACAGTACAAACATCCTCTCATTTATCTGATAAAGCAGCACGCAAATGTGAAAAACAGACAGTGTGTTCATTAATAATAACAGTGCTGGTGTCTTTTAAAGGCCATTTGTGATATAAACACAGCAGGATCTGCTCATGGACTCATCCGCATTCAATCACACGCTTCATTTGCTCAGCTTCACCTAAGGCCACGATATACTCACGGCAAAAATCATCGATGTACGTGAGCAGCGATACACCGCTAGTGACTAAATCTAAATCCGAGAGCGAAGTTTAGATGAATATGTGCTGCGCGCTTTCCTCTCAATAACAAAATAAACACACAACAAAATTAAGAAAACAGCAAGCATTTTAATAAAGCATAAGAAAAGCACCTGGATATGTTTATGCGAGCTCTGCACTCTGATGTATCTGATGACGATTTCAAAACACGGCCTCATGAAGCTTCGAAGCGTTATGAATCAGTGAGTCGAATCATGATTCGGATCGCGTGTCAAACCGCCAAACTGCTGAAATTTGGCGATTCAAACTGCTGAATCGACTCACTGATTCATAACGCTTCGAAGCTTCATGAGGCCGTGTTTTGAAATCGTCATCACTATACAAGTCGTTATTTAGGGGTTTTTTGCGCACAAAAACTATTCTCGCCACTCCATAAAGTTATTGTAGAACCGCTGTAGTGAGATGGACTTTGTAACGACGTCTTTAGTGTCTTTTAAGGGTCTTGAGAGTGTAAAGTGCATTGAGCCAATGGAGGCCTTTCAGAGCATCAGATTTACACTAAAATATCTTCATTTGTGTCTGAAGATGAACGGAGGTCTGACGGGTGTCGAACGACATAAGGGTGAGTAATTAATGACAGAATTTTCATTTTTGGGTGAACTAACCCTTTAAGTTTTGTTTTGTAGAAAGCCTTTCTTTAAAGTGTATTTCGTTTTGTATAAATTGTATCTTAATTTTAATCAATGTTTCATCAGTCAATCGCCTGGATTTAATAAATAAGATGCAAATCGGCTATAGCAGACAATAATCGTGACAAGGCGGCGCCGGCGCGATCACTCGCATTGCTCTTGTCTCATAAATAAACCCAAACTCAGCCTCACACACATGAGAAATATGTGTAAAGAAAGCTTGAAATGTCCACTTTTAAACGAAACAATTCGAAACGAAAAGAAATAGTCAAGCAATGTGCAGTGTTCACGCGAGCAGCTCATGATGAGTAGTTCTGTTACGAATCCCTGCATGTGCTGTGAGTTTAACACGCATCTTTAAGGGTGCGTTCACACTGGTCATGTTTGGTTGGATTAAAGCGCGCCCTGGTGCGATTGCTGGGTTAGTGCGGTTCATCTGAACACATGTGAAGCTGCCATCCCAACCCTGGAGCGCACCAAACAAGCGGAGCAAGACGCTAAAGAGACAGGTCTCAGTCCGCCTCCAAACCAACTCTGGTGCGCTTCCACTGATATATGAATGCAACACGGACCAAAGACATGTAAACCAACCAAAAACAGGACGTGATGTCACAAGATGCGACGCTACAAGTCTGATGCTACTGATTTGACGATACGGAGAGATCGGTGTATCCAACATGAGTAGAGGGCAAACGTGGAGCAGCGAGAGATAAAGAGCCTCATCAATATATGCAGATCTGCGTTTCTGCACACCGGAGGAAATCCTGCTGCTGTTCTGAATGTGTTGAGCATTTGATGAGCTCTTCGTGAGTTCTCAGCTGGTCAAAATAAACCCATATGTACAACTTTAGGTTCGCTGTTAAAAATGCCAGTGCGAACGCTAAGCGGACCAGGACTAAATGCTTTGTTTTTGTTTTTTGGTCCGGACCAAACGAACTGAACTACATGTGTGAACGCACCCTTATCACACCAGACGCGATTCACGCGAATAATTCACACTAATCGCGCGAAGGTGGACGCTTGAACATTTTGAGTTTACTCGCTTCAATCGCACGTGAAATTTGCGCAAGTTGTGAGCTCCAGTGGATCAGCGTCGCTCGTCAAAGCCGGCGAGGGCAACCTTTCCTCAGCCAGTTCTTCTGCCGCTGCTCTGATGTCTCTGTGGCATCTCGAGCTATAATTCGTCTTGTAACGGCTGATCTTTGCTCTCATGGATCTATAATTTGTTCCCTGGCAAATCGTTTAGACTGAAGGCAAAGAGAAGTTTCATTACTTTATATTTTTAGGCTATAACTGTACGTTGCAGTTGTAACGTTAGCCTACTAGCTCTGACTTTGAATGTTTGACTGAATTGTTCGCTTTATTTCATGTATAGCTTATTATACCTTTTACTTATACTTTTGTATTATTGATCATAAACTTGCATTTAACAAAAAGAGACTGGGTTGTGTTTCATGTCATTTAATGTTATCACAGTGATAATCATATTGTCTGAAGCAGATATTAATATACAGATTTTCTCCTCATTGTTGTCACTACTAGAGCAAGCTCCTGATTGGTTAACGCGGCGCGAAATATCCGCCAAAGTTCAGATTTTTCAACTTGAGCGATTCACGCGAATCGCGCATTCAAAATGCTCAATTCGCGTCCTTCGCGCCACCTCAATTGCGTGAATCGCTCCGCAGAATGGAATTTCGCGTCTCTGCATTGACTTAACATGTAAATCACTAGCGCGAATCGCGTCCGGTGTGAACGCACCACTAGACTATTCCTGACTTGTGCAACTTTGTACACCTTTGTTTCTTAGTTGTAGTATTAGTTCTTACTTTGCTAAATATATATATTATTTCTGATTATGGCATAGCTTTCTGCCCACCCAATTAGGCTAATAAAGTAATGATTAAAAAAACACAAATGCTTTATT
>NC_137118.1:46912247-46922247 GCF_949357685.1 Gobio gobio | reverse complement strand
GAGGAAGAGAAGGACTTGAAGAGGTGATAGAAACTGAACAAAGAAGACGAGGACCAAATTTGACTCGAGAAATCCGTGCAACACTTATTGACCATGTTATCAACCATGGACTGACACTGATGGAAGCTGGACAAAGAGTTCAACCAAATCTCAGCAGAAATACTGTTGCGTCAGTAATTCGGACATTTCATCGACAAAACAGGTAAGCTAACCACACAGTATACATTGAAACTGAAGCTTGTATAATCAATATTGTTTACTGTGACATTTGACAGTATATTTGATTATATATCTCTCTATATATATATATATATATATAATCTCTTTTTTTTTTTTTTACATAGGATTGAGGGTCGAGGACACCAAGGTGGAAGGGGTCTATGTTTAGTCATGCACAAGAGGCCGCCATTGTGAACATGGTTTTGGCCAATAATTGTATCAGGCTACGAGAAATCCAAGCCAATATCATCAATGATGACAATATTTTCAATAACATCCAACGAGTCTCTCTGTCAACATTAGGTCGAATCCTAAAGAAAAATCAAATAAACATGAAGCAACTGTATCGGGTACCATTTGACAGAAATTCAGAGAGAGTGAAACATCTGCGCAGTGAGTATGTGGAGGTATGCATTGTTCATCTGACTATGGTGTGGGATCATGCACTGCTCATAATGTTCTGGCACAAAAAAAATACTGTGCTATAGATATTGAATAGCATCCTATTTTCTTTAATGTGTTTCAGAGAGTCTTGCAAATGGATGCTGCTGAAATTCAACATGAATTTATATATGTGGATGAGGCTGGATTTAACCTTGCAAAAACAAGAAGAAGAGGGAGAAATTTAATTGGGCACAGGGCAATCCCCAATGTGCCAGGGCAGTGAGGGGGTGACATTACCCTTTGCGCTGCTATCACACAAAATGGGGTCCTCCACCACCATGCAAATCTGGGACCCTATAATGCAAATCTGATACTTGCATTTCTTGACCGATTGCATGAGATTGTCACAGCATTACACCAAGTGGACCAGATGTGGTACATTGTCGTTTGGGACAATGTCTCATTTCATCGGGCTGCTCTGGTCCAGAACTGGTTCCATGATCACCCTGATTTTGAAGTTTTATACCTTCCCCCATACTCCCCCTTCCTGAATCCTATAGAAGAATTTTTTTCAGCGTGGCGGTGGAAGGTATATGACCTGCGGCCTTATGACCGTTTGCCCCTCATTCAGGCCATGGAACAGGCATGTGATCTTATTGAAGCAGCTTCAGTGCAGGGGTGGATTCGTCACACAAGGCGATTCTTCCAACGGGGCCTTGCCAATGAAGACACAGCCTGTGATGTTGATGAAATCTCATGGCCTGATCCAGCCAGACGGAGAGATGGATAGTTGTAGTATTCTTGTTGCTTTGAGTTTTCTTTCATTTCTGTTTACTTTTGCTTTACTTTTCTTCAGAGTCAAAGTGTATGTACTGTAATTCATGCAGTAATTTTTATTTGTCTATAGATTTTATTTGTTTACAGTAATTGATATCATTGTTGGTTGATTACTGTAACTTACAATACTGTAAGTATTGAAATAAATACTTGAAATATTCAGTCTGCAGCATCAAGTGTTGTGCAGTGCAGTAAGGTTATAGTAGGCCTACAGTATTTGTCTACATTCTCCTATCTCAAAACAAATCATGAATAATGTTGTGAGTTTCTCACAATTTTTTGTCACCTAAATTATCTGGCTAAAAATCTATTTTTTTTATTTTTATTTATCACAGCAGTGTGAAACTGGCTGCAATAGTGTATGATCATTGATGACTGTGTTGGTTAAATGAAAACAAATAGCATTTTCACAAATTTGTGTATATGTTTTGACTGAAGTGTGTCATTTTGCAAACAATCTAGGAATTTTGCTAATTGAGTGTGGTGTTTGGATAATTGTGATTATATTTTGACAAAAATAACTCTGTTTTCAAAATTGCGTGTAAACAATTGAAAAAAACTGTAACACGCCTGTGCCATACCATCATACGATATATCACTGCTGCTTTAACCGTGTGGAAGCTGTACGACTCTCACTTTGCAGAAAAACACACCACAGACCTCAATAGTGCACACTCTCACTGATGCAGTGGAATGACCCCCAAACCTGTTTATATCTCATATTTCAATAGTTCAGCAATATCACACCAGCAAGAGTTCTGTTTTTCCCAAACATCAGCACAATTGCAAATGTGATTTTATACAACAGTTCAATAAACATGACGTTAATATTGTAGTTACATCTTACACACAATGGGCACTATTTTACTGATCTGAGCTCACGGCGCAGGTGCACTGAGGGCGCGTCCAAATCCACTTCTGCTAGTTTAACGACGGGAAAAGCGGTCAGCGACCCTGATCACGGTCCAGAAGGGCCGTCCCTCGTCTCTTCATGAGTCATGGGTGTGTTTTGAGCATAACGAGCAATAAACCAATCAGAGTCTCATCTCCCTTTCCCTTTGAAAGCCAGTTGTGCTGCACCATGAAAGGATTCACTATTTACATGAGGAGAGACTGAACGTGTGTGTGTGTGTGTGCAGCGCGTCCCTGTGTGTGTAATAATCAGAGAGAGTGTGTGTGTGCGCGCGCGCTGCTGTGCGTCCCTGTGTGTGTAATAATCAGAGAGAGTGTTTGTGTGTGTGTGTGCAGCGCGTCCCTGTGTGTGTAATAATCAGAGAGAGTGTGTGTGTGTGTGTGCGCGCGCTGCTGTGCGTCCCTGTGTGTGTAATAATCAGTGTGTGTGTGTGTGTGTGTGTGTGTGTGCTGTGCGTCCCTGTGTGTGTAATAATCAGTGTGTGTGTGTGTGTGTGTGCTGTGCGTCCCTGTGTGTGTAATAATCAGAGTGTGTGTGTGTGTGTGCAGCGCGTCCCTGTGTGTGTAATAATCAGACAGAGTGTGTGTGTGTGTGCGCGCGCTGCTGTGCATCCCTGTGTGTGTGATAATCAGTGTGTGTGTGTGTGTGTGTGTGCTGCGCGTCCCTGTGTGTGTAATAATCAGAGTGTGTGTGTGTGTGTGTGTGTGTGTGAGTGTGTGCTGCTGTGCATCCCTGTGTGTGTAATAAGCAGAGTGTGTGTGTGTGTGTGTGTGTGTGCTGCGCGTCCCTGTGGGTGTAATAATCAGTGTATGTTTGTGTGCTGCTGCGTCCCTGTGTGTGTAATAAGCAGAGTGTGTGTGTGTGTGTGTGCAGCGCGTCCCTGTGTGTGTAATAAGCAGAGTGTGTGTGTGTGTGTGTGCAGCTGCTCCCTGTGTGTGTAATAATCAGGGAGAGTGTGTGTGTGTGTGTGTGTGTGTGTGCGCGCGAGCGCGCTGCTGTGCGTCCCTGTGTGTGTAATAAGCAGAGAGAGTGTGTGTGTGTGTGTGCAGCGCGTCCCTGTGTGTGTAATAATCAGTGTATGTTTGTGTGCTGCTGCGTCCCTGTGTGTGTAATAAGCAGAGTGTGTGTGTGTGTGTGTGTGTGCTGCGCGTCCCTGTGTGTGTAATAATCAGAGAGTGAGTGTGTGTGTGTGTGTGTGTGTGCGCGCTGCTGTGCATCCCTGTGTGTGTAATAAGCAGAGTGTGTGTGTGTGTGTGCTGCGCGTCCCTGTGTGTGTAATAATCAGTGTATGTTTGTGTGCTGCTGCGTCCCTGTGTGTGTAATAATCAGAGAGTGTGTGTGTGTGTGTGTGTGCTGCTGCGTCCCTGTGTGTGTAATAAGCAGAGTGTGTGTGTGTGTTTGTGTGCTGCTGCGTCCAAAAGTTTAAGATAAATGATAAACTAAGCATATGAATATGAAAAGCATCCAGAGTCAGATGTCCAAAAAACGAATATGTTCTAATATTATTATCAACAAAAATGTTCTGCACTGTACACCCTTAATATGAAAGCATCAAATCAGCTCAAATATTTCATAACTCAAACGCACAAGCCTTCATCTGACTCGTATCTGGTTCGGCTGTGACCTTTGACCTGCGAGACCAGAGGATTTATGGAGTCATAGTCAAACGAATCATACGGTTGCGTGACAAACTCATCTGCACAAACATGTCCATGACATGAGAAGATCAGCATTACTGATGTGCTTTTCTAACTCTTTCATAAGTTCCAGGAGAAAGACGATTCATTTATCCTGTTTATTTTTGTCTGACTTTATGAGCAATAATAAATCATGTGTGCAATCAACCGTGACGTGTTCAGACCTGACGCTCTGCTTTACACGGCAGTAAAATCATCAACGCAATTAAAACACACACCAGCCGGCCGGGTCACGGTGCCCGTTCTCCACAAGAACACACACTCAACAATCCTCCACCTGAACACACACCTGCTGTTAAAGAGAGGAGAACACAACACATCTCACACTGAGACTAAACATCCTCAGCTCACTGTTCCCACATCACACACACACCAACATTATAACTCTAAATTATGCATTTTTAGAATAAGAAAAAAACCACATTTTTCAATGTTCTCATCTATAGAGCAAGAGCAAAAATTAAAAAGTACAGAAAATAAAATAATAAAATAAATAAAATATAAAAATATAAAATAAAACAAAATATAAAAAAATAAGAAATTTAAATTAAGAAATAAAGAAATAAAAACATAAAGAAATAAAATATAAAAATATATAAATATAAAACAAAATTTAAAATAGGAAAAACAAGAAATTCATAACTTTAAATTATAAAAAAATATAAAAAGTATTTTTCAATCTCATCTATAGAGCAAGAACAAAAAATAAAAAGTACAGAAAATAAAACAATACAATAAAAATTATAAAACAAAATATAAATTAAATAAAATGAAACAAAATAAAAATATAAAGAAATAAAATATTAAAATATAAATAAAGAAAGAAAATAAAGAAAAAAAGAAATCAAGTTAAAATATAAAGAAATAAAGTATAAAAATATATAAATATAAAACAAAATATAAAATAGGAAAAACAGGAAATAAATAAATTAATTTTAAATTATAAAGAAAACTTTTTGCATTTTTAGAATTAGAAAAAAATAAATGTTTATATGTTTATAAAAATAAAACATAAAAAATATAACATAAATACAAAATAAAACTAATTAAATAAAACAACAAATAATAAAATAGACAGCTAAAGACAGCTAACTAAAGGAACTCATTTCAAGTTTTCTCAAAATAAAAATAAAAATGTACCCTACAAATCTTTGTCCACAAACCACCATTAACAAGCACATAATAATAATAATAATAATAGGCAATATAATATTTAATACAATTTAATAATATAATTAAATGTAATAATTTGAATAGTCAACCTAAATAAATGTACAGTAATCACTATTATCCAATGACAAAAAATAGATAGATGGAATTCAGATGGAATAAATCAGAAAAATTTCCAGATTAAAATTCATGATTAATATATGAGCATAACCATTCAGTGAATGTGTTGAGGTTCAGTGGCATCTGCGGTCAGGAGGAAAATCAAAGGTGCCATCTCTGGACTGTAGATCACTTTGGATGAAATCATCTGCTAACTGAGAGACTGTAAACTGAAGTAAACCTGCTGTTGATGAACTCATGTGGTCCTGAGAGGAACAGCACATGGTTTGGAGTGAAACCGGAGCGGGACGGAGAGATTCGAACAAAAGCATGTGACACATCAGACCCGTGTGCTGTTCCACACCATGTTTAGACACACAGAGATCCCACACACACACACACACACACACACACACACAGGGCCGTAGGGACCCTGGATAAAGCGTGTGTTTCATGCGGTGCCAGTGTGTGTGTGCAGCTGCTCCGCTCCATCATGTGAGCGTGTGCCAGAGTCAGACAACTATTATTACTCACTCACAGCGCCCTCTGACATCTCCATCTCTAAACTCACATTCACACTCAAACCACTCTAATCCATTCAGAAGCATTTCAGGATCTTTTCTGGCCTAGTTTCCCAAACAGCCTCGCCCTCTGTCATTGGTCAGTCAAGCAGAAAGCCCCGCCTTAAACTCATAGAGACAGAGCGACACGCATCATAATCTGAAGGCCACGCCCACCGGGGGGGGAAACAATCCAACGCTCTCCATTGACTTTGCATTGTGTGAAGCGGCTCCTTGTCATTTCGGACTTATAACAAAAAACAGAACAATGTCTAAAAGCTGATATGTGACAAAGTGTACAGCAAACAAGCTAAACAAAACCCACAACCAAAAACCCAGACGTTTTTATAAGCCATTGACCCAAAAAACGAGCGTTTAAGGACAAAAAAAGTGGATACAGGCCACTGAGACACGTACTGAGAAGTACACACACTAGAGGAGAACGTCATCAGAGACAGGAAATATAATATATAAAACGGACATTTGGAGATTTGACTTAACAGTGACAACATATTTACTGCACACACAGACAAACTGAGACACACTGAGTGTCAGGATCCCAAAATGTCCCCATTCTTCAGCTGAAGCGTCACGTTTTACTGCCTTTATCCACTTTTATCTCTCGTTTTTTGGGGTCGACAGCTTATAAAAACTTATTTCTGTGTTTTTTAGCTTGTTTGCTGTACACTTTGTCACATATCAGCTTTTAGACATTGTTCTGTTTTTTTTTTATAAGTCCGAAATGACAAGGAGCCGCTTCACGCAATGCAAAGTCAATGGAGAGCGTTGGATTGTTTTTCCCCCGGTGTGGGCGTGGCCTAAATACGCTCTGTCTCTGTGCTATTGGTCAATGTTGGGCTGGTTTGGATCAGACTATTCAATCACTCATAGAGTCAATGTGTTTCCCTCTTATATATACATATATTCATACACTATAAAAAATGCTGGGTAAAAAACAATCCAAGTTTGGTTGAAAATGGACTAACCCAGCAATTGGGTCGTTTTAACCCAACGGTTGGGTTAAAAGTTTGCTAAAAAACAACCCAATTGCTGGGTTAGTCCATTTTCAACCCAACTTGGGTTGTTTTTAACCCAGCATTATTTAGAGTGTATATACACACCGATTAGGTATAACATTATGACCAAAACTGCAGCTCTTGTGGGGTGTTCCCGGTCTTCAGTGGTCAGTCTCTATCAAAAGTGCTCATAGGAAGGACCAGTGGAGAACCGGCCACAGGGTCATGGAGGACCAGTGGAGAACCGGCCACAGGGTCATGAAGGACCATTGGAGAACCGGCCACAGGGTCATGAAGGACCAGTGGAGAACCGGCCACAGGGTCATGAAGGACCAGTGGAGAACCGGCCACAGGGTCATGAAGGACCAGTGGAGAACCGGCCACAGGGTCATGGAGGACCAGTGGAGAACCGGCCACAGGGTCATGGAGGACCAGTGGAGAACCGGCCACAGGGTCATGATGGACCAGTGGAGAACCGGCCACAGGGTCATGGAGGACCAGTGGAGAACCGGCCACAGGGTCATGAAGGACCAGTGGAGAACCGGCCACAGGGTCATGAAGGACCAGTGGAGAACCGGCCACAGGGTCATGGAGGACCAGTGGAGAACTGGCCACAGGGTCATGATGGACCAGTGGAGAACCGGCCACAGGGTCATGGAGGACCAGTGGAGAACCGGCCACAGGGTCATGAAGGACCAGTGGAGAACCGGCCACAGGGTCATGGAGGACCAGTGGAGAACCGGCCACAGGGTCATGGGCGGCCGAGGCTCATTGATGCCCGTGTGGTCCGATCAAACAGACGAGCTACTGGAGCTCAAACTGCTCCAGAAGTTAATGCTGGTTCTGATAGTAAGGGGTCAGAATATACAGAGCATCTCAGTTTGTTGTGTATGGGGCGGCACAGCCGCTGACCAGTGCCCATGCTGACCCCTGACCCAGCCCAAAGCACCAACAGTGGCCCGTGAGCATCAGAACTGGACCACGGAGCAATGGAAGAAGGCGGTCTGATGATCACGTTGTTCTTCTACATCACGTGGAAGGCCGTGTGTGTGCGTGGCTCACCTGGGGAACACATGGCACCAGGTGCATTATGGGAAGAAGGCAAGCCGGCGTACATATATAGTACATCCATATACGTACATATGAGTCACTTTAGATAAAAGCATCTTCTCAATGCATTAATGTAAAAGCATGCAGTTAAATGTTGAATCAATATATTTAATTTCATTTAAAAAAATTAACTTTCATTTTATGAGATTTCCCAGAAAGCCTTCAACATGAGCGGCTCACACGATCTTTACGATCAATGCAGATTGGGTTTGACTAATGAAATATTTTGGTTGCGTTTAATAATTTTTTTTAATATTGCAATATAGCAAATTACAATTCAACTTCCTGTTGTGGGCAATTCAACTCACACACACACACACACACACACACACACACACACACACACACACACACACACACACACACACACACACACACACACACACACACACACACACACACACACACACACACACACACACACACACACACACACACACACACACACACACACACACACACACACACACACACACACACACACACTCACACTCAAATACACACTCACACTCAAATACACACTCACACTCAATCTCACTCACCCTCAAACACACACTCACTCAAACACACTCACACTCAAACACACTCACTCACACTCAGACACACACACACACACACACACACACACACACACACACACACACACACACACACACACACACACTCAAACACACTCACACTCAATCTCACTCACACACTCACTCAAACACACACTCAAACACACTCACACACACACACACACACACACACACACACACACACACACACACACACACACACACACACACACACACAAACACACACACACACACACACACACACACACACACACACACACACACTCACGCTCACTCACACTCACTCACACTCAAACACACACTCACACACACACTCAAACACACTCACACTCAATCTCACTCACACACTCACACACACTCACTCACTCACTCACTCACTCACACTCAAACACACACTCACACTCAAACACACTCAAACACACTCAAACACACTCACACACACACACACACACACTCACACTCACACTCACTGAAAGGAGCCGATTCCTAACTTTATAAATGTTGTTCAAGGCCGAAATGGAGACGGATACAGTGCCTCCCACTCTCTAGGACAGAAAACTCTCAGAGCTCATCCGGTCAGGAACAGAGTCTCTTTGAGGAGTCCGAGCTTCGGTCCCCGGGGTCCGGGGCCACAGGTGCAGGCCATGCGGGGGCCGCCGCTGCAGGCCCACATCTGACTGCGGATCGGGTTCTGTTTGCTGGAATCTGATCCGCATCCGGTCAGGAAGCCGTCGGTTTCCCTGCGCTGCTCAGATTGGTTACGGAAGCTGGTCTGTGATGGATCCTCCAGTCTGACGAGAGGAGCTGCTCATGTGTTGAATTAGAGGAATGTGACAAAAGCAAACACGGCTCAAGTGTGTTAAAGTCACGGCTACTCCGTCTGGAGCTTTTGGCATTTATTATCGGTAACTTTCATATCTCAAACAGGCCATTTATTAAAACTAACCTGCAAAAACGACCCATTGACAAATCATGAGAAATATATATATTTACTAGGGCTGTCAAAAGATTAATCGCGATTAATCGCATCCAAAATAAAAGTTTGTGTTTACATAATATATGTGTGTGTACTCTGTTAATTATTATTTATATATAAATACACACACAAGCATGTATATGTTTAAGAAAAAAAGATTATTTTATATATAAAACATTTATATTTATATATATTATATAAATGTATATACAGTATATACATGCAAATATTTTTTAAATATATACATGCATGTGTGTGTATTTATATATAAATAATAATTAACAAAGTTCACACACATATATTATGTAAACACAAACTTTTATTTTGGATGCGATTAATCGCGATTAATCTTTTGACAGCCCTAATATTTACATATCAATAACTTAATCACAATTTACATATAATATATGAATACATAAACAAAAGATTTTTAAATGTTTT
>NC_137118.1:46904747-46907247 GCF_949357685.1 Gobio gobio | reverse complement strand
GACTTGGAAGTAAACTCACACTGCTATGATTGGATATCAGTTTTGCATATTATAATGACTTTTGACCAAGCGGCAACCTTCGCCAGTTTCTCTTGCAGCCGATACGGAAGTGACTTAAACTGCAGTTCATGGACTGGCCACTAGAGGAGCAGAATCTCACTGAGCTCATGTTAAAATGGCCAACTTTACAGCAGAAGAACACATGTTTACAGTCTGGGACAAACTGTACTTTTGGTCTATACGGCTAATTTTGCCCTTCATGACGACTGTGAGGGGGTGAATGTTTTTATAACTCATTCGTTTACATTATATAAAGCCTTAAAGTTCTGCATAATTAAGGGCGTGGCCACTTTGAGTGACAGGTGGCTTGCCATTTGTCTGCTGTCTGTTAGTCATCACGTCAGCTCAGCTCCGCCCACGTCCCGCCTCTTTGCCCATTTTCTGTTCTCCGGGAGTGACGCGCACGCGCTGCCAAGATGGCGACGGCCAGCTCGACCCAACTTTACGCTTCAGAACGGCTCTTCAGAATCCTATGGGTGACGTCACAGACACAACGTACACATTTTTGTACAGTCTATGGTTTCGAAAACGTCCAATGTGGAAAAATGGCAACCAGAATCAGGGCTCGACATTAAGCCTGTTCACGTGCTTGTCCTTCGGTCAAGTAAATCTGTCATTCACTTGTCCGAGTAAAAAATTTGCTTGTCCGGAAAAAAATCTTTTTTTTGTGTGTGTTGTAAATAAGATGTATTCTGAAGCAATATTCTCACCAGTGTTCAATCAGCTTTGACATATTTAAATCTGCATATCGGTGATATTTTTACCTTTTATAAAGAGCATTTTCCCCCTAATCTTATTAAATATAGGCTATGCTTCAGCTTTCCTTTTATATTCTTACATTTGATCAATAAATTAAATTAGAATAAGACACTATAGGGCTGTTACCAATCAAATTAAATAATTGACACTGAAAAATTACAACTGCATTAAATAATGTTATGAGATTGTTTTAAATATTTTTTGAATATACAAATAAGAAAAGTTGGAAAGAATGTTTAAACATGAAACTAAACCGCCAGTAGGTGGCATTAGTCGATTCGTTCAAACGGATGATTCATTCAAGAATATTCGTAAACCTATCCGTTTACGAATGGGTCATTGAATCTTCGATTCAACCGATTCATTCAAAACGCTGAACACTGCTGCGGTGACATGCGTTCTGCTGTGATCTTTGTTTGGAACTATTTTTGCTGCTGAAATCAAACAAAAACAGTCAATATTGTATCTAAAATGTAAGTGACTTAATGTTAAGTATTGTTTATTGAACTGTCATATGAAATCAGTGTAACATTTTCGGTCGTGATGGTTTTCAGGAAAACAGCAGTCATGGTAATGTGACGTTGCAACTGTATCATGTTATAAATATAAATAAACTCCACATTCTACATTCTCTGCGCGAGCGTCAACAGCGTCAGTTCATTATATATTATTATCTACTATCGATCGGCACTTACACTAATGAATGCAAAATCATTCTTGCATTTTGGTGATTCCCTAGCTATTTTTTGTTAATGACGTTTTATCAGGCTACTTATCCGGTCGGGCAAGTAAAATTCTCTTTCACTTGCCCCTTCAAAAAAGCGGACAAGTGTTAATGTCGAGCCCCGCGGAATGATTCGACCCTGATCCCGAATCGTAGGACAATCACCCAACAACACCTCAAATACAAAGGATACTCCAGCCTGTGATAGTGTGGTAAGTTTTCCTTACTTAGGTTTATTTCTAATGTAACAATGCAATACTATCACATATAAAACACATGTTTTACTCACATAAGTGTTGCATCATTCCTGTCGGATCCAGAAGCACAGCATTGTGTTTTAATCTCAATCTGTCTGCAAATCTAGTCTCAACCTGTGTCTTGTTTACAAACGAATCCGCGGTTAAATGAAGCAAACAAATGTGCAATGTCTTCCCCACGTGAGCTGGAGCTTCATTAAAAATAAAGTTTCCTAATATTAGAATCCGAAGGAAGCTTATGCACGACTGTGTTCTTCCACAACCAGACACAGCTCAATATCTTTCTATCTTCAGCATGTTTATTGCTCTGTAGTGCGATCCGTTTAACCGTTTATCAAAAAAACGCTTTTCTTTGACTAACAAAGACGATTTCAGCTCTGAAACGTACAGGGTAGTCTTATATCACGATTGTCTTTTATATATCAAAGGCTGAATGAAAAGTTGATTTCTCGATTCATGACCCCTTTAATAGTCTTATGAAATGAAGCACAGTTTGAGTTATCAGACATCAGATGAATAACACTTCTCAAAGAAGAGAAGATGAGATGAAGGTCCTTCACAAGCGCAGATGTGTTGGAGTCTGTTTATCTCCACACTGACCTCGCCATAAAACACAGAAGGCACCAGTTCTGCCTCTTATCAGTCTGACGAGCGTGAAATACTTTAAACACATGATTACTGTGTAACTCGAACGCGTTGG
>NC_137118.1:46892247-46899747 GCF_949357685.1 Gobio gobio | reverse complement strand
CATTTGAAAGACAAATATCGTACTTTTTACTCCTCTACATTCAGAAAACAAATATCGTACTGTTTACTCCACTACATTCGAAAGACAAATATCGTACTTTTTACTCCTCTACATTTGAAAGACAAATATCGTACTTTTTACTCCACTATATTTGAAAGACAAATATCGTACTTTTTACTCCACTACATTCGAAAGACAAATATCTTACTTTTTACTCCACTACATTCGAAAGACAAATATCGTACTTTTTACTCCACTATATTTGAAAGACAAATATCGTACTTTTTACTCCACTACATTCGAAAGACAAATATCTTACTTTTTACTCCACTACATTCGAAAGACAAATATCGTACTTTTTACTCCACTATATTTGAAAGACAAATATCGTACTTTTTACTCCACTACATTTGAAAGACAAATATCGTACTTTTTACTCCACTACATTCGAAAGACAAATATCGTACTTTTTACTCCACTACATTCGAAAGACAAATATCGTACTTTTTACTCCACTATATTTGAAAGACAAATATCTTACTTTTTACTCCACTACATTCGAAAGACAAATATCGTACTTTTTACTCCACTATATTTGAAAGACAAATATCGTACTTTTTACTCCACTACATTCGAAAGACAAATATCGTACTTTTTACTCCACTATATTTGAAAGACAAATATCGTACTTTTTACTCCACTACATTCGAAAGACAAATATCGTACTTTTTACTCCACTATATTTGAAAGACAAATATCGTACTTTTTACTCCACTACATTCGAAAGACAAATATCGTACTTTTTACTCCACTACATTTGAAAGACAAATATCGTACTTTTTACTCCACTACATTCGAAAGACAAATATCGTACTTTTTACTCCACTACATTTGAAAGACAAATATCGTACTTTTTACTCCACTATATTTGAAAGACAAATATCGTACTTTTTACTCCACTACATTCGAAAGACAAATATCGTACTTTTTACTTCACTATATTTGAAAGACAAATATCGTACTTTTTACTCCACTACATTTGAAAGACAAATATTGTACTTTTTACTTCACTATATTTGAAAGACAAATATCGTACTTTTTACTCCACTACATTTCTATCAAGGTCCTCGAAGTCAAAAGTCATTTCTGTAGCAGCTTTTGCAAGTCAGTGGATGATTGTTTTTCTTCTTTAAAAGTTTTTTTTTTTGCAAAATGTAAATGTCTGGGAGAAAGAGAAGCATAGACATATGGATGAATCTGAAAAGCCTGATGAAAGAGCTCAGTTCAGTCTGGTTTTTGTGTCTCTCAGATGCCAGAGCACGAGCACTGAATAGAGCTTTCTTTTGTGTTTTTTTCACACTTAAACAGACCAATACACACAAAATGTCAAAATTTTCATTTTGGAAAGTTTTCACGTAAACAAAGTTGATTATGTCTTAAGTGAACGTAAACAGTTATAGAATATCGGATGTGTATCAGTGTGTAGGATTTGTGCATTCTGCCTTAAAGTGACAGCAGCTTTGTAGAAAGCTTTGTAACTTTTAAGTTTTTAAATTAGTTCAAGGTGGTCGGATGCTAGCATGTTAGATGGAGCATCACTGAAGGGCTTAAACCACCGTGGCATAGCGTGTATTTATACAACAATGCAACAATGATAAAATAATGCACTGATATAAAAAAGGAAATTTACTTTTGATACTTAAGTACTTTTACTTAAGTAAAAATAGTTTTTAACAACTTTCACTTGTAACAGAGTAATATTTTACCAGTAGTACTTTTACTTTCACTCGAGTAATGGAGTTGTGCACTTTGTCCACCTCTGGAAACATGAAAGCGAATCGCGCACACCATGTAGGGGAGAGAGATGTCTCTGTTGCATTTATCATTTCAACGCAGCCTTAATTAAAATATAGTTCATGTAATATTCTTTTGTGATACCTAAAAGCATAAAAGGTCATGATAATGTGTGAGTTACCATAGAACAATATAAGAATTTTATGTAAATATTTGTGATTCTAAAAAACAGTAGGGGAGAACGCTTTTTGACTTTCTTAGTTTGTGTAAATCCACTTGGGGTTCAGAGTATTTTTTTTTCCCCACATTAATTGCACACATGTCTAGTACAATAATGTGGTTTTGTTTGATTAATACAGCGTTTACTTTTTTCTTGATTTACCCCGAAAGAATGGAAGTGAAATGTGACAACATGCCCCGTAGGTGGGGTACATTATAACATGACCAAATGACAGCTTAATTATTATCAAAAAAATATCCAAGACAAACTAAAATATTTTGTCAACAAAATACAATTATTAACTTTTTAAAATAAAATAATGGCATTTTTTAATCATTAAAAATATTCTCATTTTTGAGTTTGACAACAAACACATCGCTAAATACAGCTATATTACAGCAAAACATAATAAAAATTTATAATTTCTGAACATTGACTCTCAGACATTATT
Source organism: Gobio gobio (assembly GCF_949357685.1). Classification (NCBI taxonomy): domain Eukaryota; kingdom Metazoa; phylum Chordata; class Actinopteri; order Cypriniformes; family Gobionidae; genus Gobio; species Gobio gobio. The sequence goes on along the minus strand of NC_137118.1, from coordinate 46,897,282 downwards.
CACCCTTTTCTCATGGTTTCTCAAAATAATTCATAAAAGTATAGAATATAATGGCATATTTCTAATAGGGGCTGATTGTAACGCAGTGTTAACACACACCATCTGCACAACTGGGATGTAAATCTCGTGTCTTCTGCTGTTAGATCAGCATTAAAGAACTCTCTCTCTGTTAAATAACAGATATAAGATTACAATAATATCGGATTTGTCTTATTTTAAATAAACACAAAAAGAGATGAAAACTAAACTTCAGTAAGAAATGTACTTTTGCTATGGTTAAATACATGTTCAGTGATATCTTCCAGAGATTTTTTAATTTTGGCGCTATTTTTTCTCTAAATAATGTTGATATGGCAACTAGTAAATCAGAGGCGGACAGTACTTAAGTATTTTTACTTTCTACTCCAGTAAATTTTTCAAGTATATATTTGATCAGTGTTTTTCTTTGGAAAACTTTTAATTCACTACATTCCAAAGCATAATTTATAATGTCATAATTTTTACTGCACTACATTTCATAAATAAAAGTTGTTGTTTTTTACCTTGAATACTTAATTAGGTTAAAAATATAGTGCTTTCTTACTTGTACTTAAGTAAAATTTGTATTACTTTTACTTGAGTAAAAGTATACAATACTACATTTTTAATGTAATTAAGTATTCAATGATATTCAATATGAAACATAGTGCAGTAAAAAGTACAATATTATGTTTTGGAAGGTTGTGAAGTAAACGTTTTCCAAAGAAAAACACTGATAAAGTACATATACTTGAAAAATAAAATTACTTGGAAAGTAAAAATACTTAAGTACTGTCCGCCTCTGTAGTAAATACACTGAGTTTCGTCATTCTGGCATGTGTGGAAAGGGTTAAAACATGCGTGTTACAGCTAACCCGCATTAGATTGTGCCCCGCGCTCCTCTATTCTCCCTCAGAGGGCTGTAAAAACTAGTTCCTGCCGGGTTGGTTAAGCATTTCCTCCTTTGCCCTTTAGGGTGCCTGCGGTTGATTGACAGCTCATTATAGGTGGGATAAAGAACACAAAGCTGCCAGTGAAAACACAACAGGGCATGACAAAGGCCATTGACACGTCAGGTGATGCGGGACTCACCTCGGGCCGCGACACGCCTCCTCTCGCCCAGAAACAACACTCGCCGCTACAGCACATACAACTTAAGCCGATTAGGAGTTAGTGCCATTACTGAGATTACATCAAGAGCCAGAACTGAGCATGATAGAGGAAGTTCACATGTTCAGCCAATCAGAGGCTTCGTTTTCACCTGCTGGGCCGGAAAACCCACAGATGGAGGAACCCGAGCCACTTCTACACACCAGAGGATGCAGGACACTTTCATACTAGACACTGAGTATATATATATTTATATATATACAGTGTGTGCATAATTTCCAAGTACAAAAACCAGTCATAATGTATAGATCATCTTCAGCTGAATGTGCGAGTGTGTGTGAGTGAGTATGTGTGTGTGAGTGAGTGTGTGTGTGTGTGTGTGTGAGTGAGTGATGGAGTGTGTGTAAGTGTTTGTGTGTGTGTGTGTGTGAGTGAGAGTGAGTGTGTGTGTGTGTGTGTGTGTGAGAGAGCGTGCGTGAATGTGTGTGTGTGTGTGTGTGTGTGTGAGAGTGAGTGAGTCAGTGTGTGAGTGAGTGAGTGTGTGTGTGTATGCGTGAGTGAGTGTGTGTGTGCGTGAGTGTGTATGTGTGCGCGTGTGTGTGAGTGTGTGTGAGAGTGAGTGAGTGTGTGTGTGTGCGAGTGTGTGTGAGTGTGAGTGAGTGAGTGTGTGTGAGTGTGTGTGTGCGTGAGTGAGTATGAGTGTGTGTGCGAGTGCGTGAGTGAGTGTATGTGTGAGAGTGAGGGAGTGAGTGTGTGAGCAAATGTGTGTGAGTGTTTGTGTGAGTGTGTGCATGCAATGGTGCATGTGTGAGTGTGTGCGTGAGTGTGTCTGCATGAGTGTGTCTGCATGAGTGAGTGTGTGTGCGAGTGCGTGTGCAAGTGCGTGAGTGAGTGTGTGTGTGCGAGTGTTTGAGTGAGTGTGTGTGTGAGAGTGTGTGTGTGTGTGTGTGAGAGTGAGTGAGTGTGTGTGAGAGTGAGTGAGTGAGTGTGTGTGAGTGTGTGTATGCATGAGTGAGTATAAGTGTGTGCGAGTGCGTGGGTGTGTGTGTGTGCAAGTGTGTGTGAGAGTAAGTGAGTGTGTGCGAGTGTGTGTGTGAGAGTGAGTAAGTGAATGTGAGTGAGTGTGTGTGTGCGAGTGTGTGTGAGTGAGTATAAGTGTGTGCGAGTGCGTGTGTGTGTGTGTGTGTGTGTGTGTGTGTGTGTGTGAGAGTGAGTGTGTGTGTGAGAGTGAGTGTGAGTGAGTGTGTGTGCGTGAGAGTGTGAGTGAGTGAGTATGTGTGCGCGAGTGTTTGTGCGAGTGCGTGAGTGTGTGTGTGTGTGTATGCGTGAGTGAGTATAAGTGTGTGCGAGTGCGTGTGTGTGTGTGTGTGTGTGCAAGTGTGTGTGAGAGTGAGTGTGTGTGTGAGAGTGAGTGTGAGTGAGTGTGTGTGCGTGAGAGTGTGAGTGAGTGAGTATGTGTGCGCGAGTGTTTGTGCGAGTGCGTGAGTGTGTGTGTGTGTGTATGCGTGAGTGAGAGTGTGTGAGTGTGTGTGTGTGTGTATGGATGTTTGTGGATGAGCTAAAAACAAAAAGAAAGTGTGAGCAGGAACAATAGTGCGTTCAGTGGGGCGGCAGTGATGCGACTGCGCTCTTAATGCTGTCAGCGCTCATCTGGTGTGATTACATGCGATCGGGGCGACCTCTGGGGAAGCTGGGCCGCTCAGAGCTGTGAGTAGGTCAGGCCCGCTCACACACTCGCTGCGAGCTCTATCAAACGCCCAGCGTGAGGCCGCTCGAGCCCTGCTGAAAAATGGGCCGTCCGGGGGAAGCGAGGGGCCGCATGCTCGACTCCACAACACAAACTCCACCCAGAACCAGCCCTGAAATATGAATCACTGCGGAGGATAATGAGCGGCGCGATCCTGCAGCGAAGAGTGACGAAACCTGCTGAAGAACAGCTCTGGAAAAACACTCGCGCTCCAAAAATCACAAATAAATATCGTATAAGATAGTGTAAAAGTTCACACACACCATGATGTTCCCAACATGCTTGACTGTGTCCAGGATGTTCTTTTCCATTCAATAAAGCACCAAAAATGACAAAAAGCACCTTCAAACTTTTCTTTAGTTCACAGTAGAGACTTCCCCTCCTCTCTATCCTGTGCTCCTCGTGTTGTTCGAGTTGCTTAGGTGACATATACTCACCTAAAGGATTATTAGGAACACCTGTTCAATTTCTCATTAAAGGGTTAGTTCACCCAAAAATGAAAATTCTGTCATTAATGACTGACCCTCATGTGGTTGGACACCCGTCAGACCTCCGTTCATCTTCAGACACAAATGAAGATATTTTAGTGTAAATCTGATGCTCTGAAAGGCCTCCATTGGCTCAACTTTACACTCTCAAGACCCTTAAAAGACACTAAAGACGTCGTTACAAAGTCCATCTCACTACAGTGGTTCTAAAATAAGTTTATAAATCGGCGAGAATAGTTTTTGTGTGCAAAAAACCCTAAATAACGACTTATATAGTGATGACGATTTCAAAACACGGACCCATGAAGCTTCGAAGCGTTATGAATCAGTGAGTCGATTCAGCGGTTTGAATCGCCAAATTTCAGCAGTTTGTCGGTTTGACACGCGATCCGAATCATGATTTGACTCACTGATTCATAACGCTTCGAAGCTTCATGAGGCCGTGTTTTGAAATCGTCATCACTATATAAGTCGTTATTTAGGGTTTTTTTGCCCACAAAAACTATTCTCGCCGATTTATAAAGTTATTGTAGAGCCACTGTAGTGAGATGGACTTTGTAACGACGTCTTTAGTGTCTTTTAAGGGTCTTGAGAGTGTAAAGTGCATTGAGCCAATAGAGGCCTTTCAGAGCATCAGATTTACACTAAAATATCTTCATTTCTGTTCCGAAGATGAACGGAGGTCTGACGGTGTCCAACGACATGAGGGTGAGTAATTAATGACAGAATTTTCATTTTTGGGTGAACTAACCCTTTAATGCAATTATCTAATCAACCAATCACATGGCAGTGTCTTCAATGCATTTAGGGGTGTGGTCCTGGTCAAGACAATCTCCTGAACTCCACACTGAATGTCGGAATGGGAAAGAAAGGTGATTTAAGCAATTTTGAGCGTGGCATGGTTGTTGGTGCCAGACGGGCCGGTCTGAGTATTTCACAATCTGCTCAGTTACTGGGATTTTCACGCACAACCATTTCTATGGTTTACAAAGAATGGTGTGAAAAGGGAAAAGCATCCAGTATGCGTCAGTCCTGTGGGAGAAAATGCCTTGTTGATGCTAGAGGTCAGAGGTCATGGGCCGACTGATTCAAGCTGAAAGAAGAGACACTTTGACTGAAATAACCACTCGTTACAACCGAGGTCTGCAGCAAAGCATTTGTGAAGCCACAACACACACAACCTTGAGGCGGATGGGCTACAACAGCAGAAGACCCCACCGGGTACCACTCATCTCCACTACAAATAGGAAAAAGAGGCGACAATTTGCAGGAGCTCAATTGAAGACTGGAAAAATGTTGCCTGGTCTGATGAGTCTCGATTTCTGTTGAGACTTTCAGATGGTAGAGTCAGAATTTGGCGTAAACAGAATGAGAACATGGATCCATCATGCCTTGTTACCACTGTGCAGGCTGGTGGTGGTGGTGTAATGGTGTGGGGGATGTTTTCTTGGCACACTTTAGGCCCCTTAGTGCCAATTGGGCATGGTTTAAATGCCACGGCCTACCTGAGCATTGTTTCTGACCATGTCCATCCCTTTATGAGCACCATGTCCCCATCCTCTGATGGCTACTTCCAGCAGGATAATGCACCGTCACAAAGCTCCAATCATTTCAAACTGGTTTCTTGAACATGACAATGAGTTCACTGGACTAAAATGGCCCTACAGTCTCC
>NC_137118.1:46869747-46887247 GCF_949357685.1 Gobio gobio | reverse complement strand
GGCGAAAACATTACATTGAATTCACACTTTAAGTGTGATCTTTTTAAGTATATTAATTGTGCAACAAGTACACTTTATAAAATATACTAAAGGGCACTTCTTTTTTACAAGGGAGATCAAAGGGATAAACAATGAAGACTGTGATGGAGAAAATAGACTAAAACCCATCAAATTATCATATGTTTGCGAGTAAACCGGTTAAATCTGGTGCACCTGTGGACGGCGGCCGGTTTCACACACTCGGCACATTTGTGGTGATTTTCCATCATCAAGGCCAAAAACAGCACAAGTTTCTAACGGGACGCTTGTTTGTGTCGGCCGGTGCCAAATCATCATACTGAGAGTTTATTCAAAGAAACAGCACGTTATACAACACACTCTAATTCTGATTAGATGAGCTGAAACATTAATAAACAATCTGAATATTAATAGGACAAATTGACCATATTGCTGTTGTTTGACTCTTTATAAAAGCAAAAAGCCAGTTTTAAAGTTTTCTCCATGTAATGTCTAAAAACACCCTTAAGCGTGGTAAAAACACAACGTTATGCAGAAGAAAGACACTTTCTGTGAGCAGACGTCCTGACTCAGCAACAGGACAAAAACAACGTTTATGTGAGGGTGGATGGAAACCACAGGCCCTAAAGAGGCGCGTCTGACACCTCCACCCACAGCTCAACACTTTCCTCTTTATTCGGCAGTCCTGACTCTAATATTCACTGATCAATACCAGCTTCAGTCACAGATTCCCAAACCTCTTCCTCTCGCTGCGGAGTCTGTACGGCAGCACAGGAGTACAGCTGGAGTTTGAAGTACTCAAGGTTTTAGGCTTTGTTTCTTGAAATGCTGCTTTATGAGAAACATGACAACGTTTGGTGACATCACTGCTGTTGGTTAGATTTTGAAGTCAAACAAGCAAAGGGGAATTTTTTGCTTTAATTCACACTAATAAAACACATTAAAGGGATATTTCACCCAAAAATGAAAATTAGCCCATGATTTACTCACCCTCAAATCCTAAGTGTCCATCCATCATAAAAGTGCTATTCTTTTATGATGGATGGATGCACTTTTATGACGGATGGATGCACTTTTATGACGGATAGATGCACTTTTATGACGGATAGATGCACTTTTATGATGGATGGATGCATTTTATGATGGACAGATGCACTTTTATGATGGATAGATGTACTTTTATGACAGATAGATGCACTTTTATGATGGATAGATGCTCTTTTATGATGGACAGAGGCACTTTTATGATGGATATATGCACTTTTATGATGGATGGATGCAATTTTATGACGGATGGATGCACTTTTATGACAGATAGATGCACTTTTATGACGGATAGATGCACTTTTATGATGGATGGATGCATTTTATGATGGACAGATGCACTTTTATGATGGATAGATGCACTTTTATGACGGATAGATGCACTTTTATGGACTTCAAAACAGAAACAGTCATTCACTGCCTTTATAAAGCTTTGAAGAGCCAGGGCTTTTTAAATATAACTCTGATTGTGTTCGTCTGACAGAAGAATGTCACACACACACCTAGGATAAGTTTAGGGCGAGTAAATCATGGACTAATTTTCCTTTTTGGGTGAACCAAAAAAAAAAATTCCTTTTTGGGCGGTTATGTGACTCAACCACTCATTCCCTTTAAAACTGAAGCTGAAATGTCAAAGCTGAGGGTGTCTAATGCTTCTGGTCTGTATGATGGTAAAACAGAAACACGCGTGTTTACGACTCCAGTAAAACAATATTACACAGCTTGAGCTGCTGTTTAACACACACACAGAACCACGATCTCCAACAAACTCTATTCTGGACACACCACAGAACAAATCAATGTTTACAGAGGCAGATTCGGCGGATTACTGATGACAGCCCTGAATTACTGCAGCCACGGCATCAAGACAGCTGTGTGTGTGTGTGCGTGTGTGTGTGTGTGTGTGTGCATGCGTTCATTTGAGCAATACTAGACTCACTTACATCAGACCAACACCAACATTTCAAGACTTCAGTTCTCTTGTTTATCTACACACAGTAAACGCAGTGTTTAGCTATAATGACCCGGTGCAGACACACATTACTGTAGACGTGATGTTGGTTCTGTGTTGTGTGGTCATCTACAGCATTACTGCAGACGTGATGTTGGTTCTGTGTTCTGTGGTCATCTACAGCATTACTGCAGACGTGATGTTGGTTCTGTGTTCTGTGATCATCTACAGCATTACTGTAGACGTGATGTTGGTTCTGTGTTCTGTGGTCATCAACAGCATTACTGTAGACGTGATGTTGGTTCTGTGTTCTGTGGTCATCTACAGCATTACTGTAGACGTGATGTTGGTTCTGTTGTTCTGTGGTCATCTACAGCATTACTGTACACGTGATGTTGGTTCTGTGTTCTGTGGTCATCTACAGCATTACTGTAGACGTGATGTTGGTTCTGTGTTCTGTGGTCATCTACAGCATTACTGTAGACGTGATGTTGGTTCTGTGTTCTGTGGTCATCTACAGCATTACTGTAGACGTGATGTTGGTTCTGTGTTCTGTGGTCATCTACAGCATTACTGTAGACGTGATGTTGGTTCTGTGTTCTGTGGTCATCAACAGCATTACTGTAGACGTGATGTTGGTTCTGTGTTGTGTGGTCATCTACAGCATTACTGTAGACGTGATGTTGGTTCTGTGTTCTGTGGTCATCTACAGCATTACTGTAGACGTGATGTTGGTTCTGTTGTTCTGTGGTCATCTACAGCATTACTGTAGACGTGATGTTGGTTCTGTGTTCTGTGGTCATCTACAGCATTACTGTAGACGTGATGTTGGTTCTGTGTTCTGTGTTCTGTGGTCATCTACAGCATTACTGTAGACGTGATGTTGGTTCTGTGTTCTGTGGTCATCTACAGCATTACTGTAGACGTGATGTTGGTTCTGTGTTCTGTGGTCATCTACAGCATTACTGTAGACGTGATGTTGGTTCTGTGTTGTGTGGTCATCTACAGCATTACTGTAGACGTGATGTTGGTTCTGTGTTGTGTGTTCTGTGTTGTGTGTTCTGTGTTGTTGTGTGTTCTGTGTTCTGTGGTCATCTACAGCATTACTGTAGACGTGATGTTGGTTCTGTGTTCTGTGGTCATCTACAGCATTACTGTAGACGTGATGTTGGTTCTGTGTTCTGTGGTCATCTACAGCATTACTGTAGACGTGATGTTGGTTCTGTGTTCTGTGGTCATCTACAGCATTACTGTAGACGTGATGTTGGTTCTGTGTTGTGTGTTCTGTGTTGTGTGTTCTGTGTTGTTGTGTGTTCTGTGGTCATCTACAGCATTACTGTAGACGTGATGTTGGTTCTGTGTTCTGTGGTCATCTACAGCATTACTGTAGACGTGATGTTGGTTCTGCGTTCTGTGGTCATCTACAGCATTACTGTAGACGTGATGTTGGTTCTGTGTTCTGTGGTCATCTACAGCATTACTGCAGACGTGATGTTGGTTCTGTGTTCTGTGGTCATCTACAGCATTACTGTAGACGTGATGTTGGTTCTGTGTTCTGTGGTCATCTACAGCATTACTGTAGACGTGATGTTGGTTCTGTGTTCTGTGGTCATCTACAGCATTACTGTAGATGTGATGTTGGTTCTGTGTTCTGTGGTCATCTACAGCATTACTGTAGACGTGATGTTGGTTCTGTGTTCTGTGGTCATCTACAGCATTACTGTACACGTGATGTTGGTTCTGTGTTGTGTTTTCTGTGGTCATCTACAGCATTACTGTAGACGTGATGTTGGTTCTGTGTTCTGTGGTCATCTACAGCATTACTGTAGACGTGATGTTGGTTCTGTTGTTCTGTGGTCATCTACAGCATTACTGTAGACGTGATGTTGGTTCTGTGTTCTGTGTTCTGTGGTCATCTACAGCATTACTGCAGACGTGATGTTGGTTCTGTGTTCTGTGTTCTGTGGTCATCTACAGCATTACTGTAGACGTGATGTTGGTTCTGTGTTCTGTGGTCATCTACAGCATTACTGTAGACGTGATGTTGGTTCTGTGTTCTGTGTTCTGTGGTCATCTACAGCATTACTGTACACGTGATGTTGGTTCTGTGTTGTGTTTTCTGTGGTCATCTACAGCATTACTGTAGACGTGATGTTGGTTCTGTGTTCTGTGGTCATCTACAGCATTACTGTAGACGTGATGTTGGTTCTGTGTTCTGTGTTCTGTGGTCATCTACAGCATTACTGCAGACGTGATGTTGGTTCTGTGTTCTGTGTTCTGTGGTCATCTACAGCATTACTGTAGACGTGATGTTGGTTCTGTGTTCTGTGTTCTGTGGTCATCTACAGCATTACTGCAGACGTGATGTTGGTTCTGTGTTCTGTGTTCTGTGGTCATCTACAGCATTACTGTAGACTTGATGTTGGTTCTGTGTTCTGTGTTCTGTGGTCATCTACAGCATTACTGTAGACGTGATGTTGGTTCTGTGTTCTGTGGTCATCTACAGCATTACTGTACACGTGATGTTGGTTCTGTGTTGTGTTTTCTGTGGTCATCTACAGCATTACTGTAGACGTGATGTTGGTTCTGTGTTCTGTGGTCATCTACAGCATTACTGTAGACGTGATGTTGGTTCTGTTGTTCTGTGGTCATCTACAGCATTACTGTAGACGTGATGTTGGTTCTGTGTTCTGTGGTCATCTACAGCATTACTGTAGACGTGATGTTGGTTCTGTGTTCTGTGGTCATCTACAGCATTACTGTAGACGTGATGTTGGTTCTGTTGTTCTGTGGTCGTCTACAGCATTACTGTAGACGTGATGTTGGTTCTGTGTTCTGTGGTCATCTACAGCATTACTGTAGACGTGATGTTGGTTCTGTGTTCTGTGGTCATCTACAGCATTACTGTAGACGTGATGTTGGTTCTGTGTTCTGTGGTCATCTACAGCATTACTGCAGACGTGATGTTGGTTCTGTGTTCTGTGGTCATCTACAGCATTACTGTAGACGTGATGTTGGTTCTGTTGTTCTGTGGTCATCTACAGCATTACTGTAGACGTGATGTTGGTTCTGTGTTCTGTGGTCATCTACAGCATTACTGTAGACGTGATGTTGGTTCTGTGTTCTGTGTTCTGTGGTCATCTACAGCATTACTGTAGACGTGATGTTGGTTCTGTGTTCTCTGGTCATCTACAGCATTACTGTAGACGTGATGTTGGTTCTGTGTTCTGTGGTCATCTACAGCATTACTGTAGACGTGATGTTGGTTCTGTGTTGTGTGGTCATCTACAGCATTACTGTAGACGTGATGTTGGTTCTGTGTTCTGTGGTCATCTACAGCATTACTGTAGACGTGATGTTGGTTCTGTTGTTCTGTGGTCATCTACAGCATTACTGTAGACGTGATGTTGGTTCTGTGTTCTGTGGTCATCTACAGCATTACTGTAGACGTGATGTTGGTTCTGTTGTTCTGTGGTCATCTACAGCATTACTGCAGACGTGATGTTGGTTCTGTGTTCTGTGTTCTGTGGTCATCTACAGCATTACTGTAGACGTGATGTTGGTTCTGTGTTCTGTGGTCATCTACAGCATTACTGTAGACGTGATGTTGGTTCTGTGTTCTGTGGTCATCTACAGCATTACTGTAGACGTGATGTTGGTTCTGTTGTTCTGTGGTCATCTACAGCATTACTGTAGACGTGATGTTGGTTCTGTGTTCTGTGGTCATCTACAGCATTACTGTAGACGTGATGTTGGTTCTGTGTTCTGTGTTCTGTGGTCATCTACAGCATTACTGTAGACGTGATGTTGGTTCTGTGTTCTGTGGTCATCTACAGCATTACTGTAGACGTGATGTTGGTTCTGTGTTCTGTGGTCATCTACAGCATTACTGTAGACGTGATGTTGGTTCTGTGTTGTGTGGTCATCTACAGCATTACTGTAGACGTGATGTTGGTTCTGTGTTCTGTGGTCATCTACAGCATTACTGTAGACGTGATGTTGGTTCTGTGTTGTGTGTTCTGTGGTCATCTACAGCATTACTGCAGACGTGATGTTGGTTCTGTGTTGTGTGTTCTGTGGTCATCTACAGCATTACTGTAGACGTGATGTTGGTTCTGTGTTGTGTGTTGTGTGTTCTGTGTTGTGTGTTCTGTGTTGTTGTGTGTTCTGTGTTCTGTGGTCATCTACAGCATTACTGTAGACGTGATGTTGGTTCTGTGTTGTGTGTTGTGTGTTCTGTGTTGCGTGTTCTGTGTTGTTGTGTGTTCTGTGTTCTGTGGTCATCTACAGCATTACTGTAGACGTGATGTTGGTTCTGTGTTCTGTGGTCATCTACAGCATTACTGTAGACGTGATGTTGGTTCTGTGTTCTGTGGTCATCTACAGCATTACTGTAGACGTGATGTTGGTTCTGTGTTCTGTGGTCATCTACAGCATTACTGTAGACGTGATGTTGGTTCTGTTGTTCTGTGGTCGTCTACAGCATTACTGTAGACGTGATGTTGGTTCTGTGTTCTGTGGTCATCTACAGCATTACTGTAGACGTGATGTTGGTTCTGTGTTCTGTGGTCATCTACAGCATTACTGTAGACGTGATGTTGGTTCTGTGTTCTGTGGTCATCTACAGCATTACTGCAGACGTGATGTTGGTTCTGTGTTCTGTGGTCATCTACAGCATTACTGTAGACGTGATGTTGGTTCTGTTGTTCTGTGGTCATCTACAGCATTACTGTAGACGTGATGTTGGTTCTGTGTTCTGTGGTCATCTACAGCATTACTGTAGACGTGATGTTGGTTCTGTGTTCTGTGTTCTGTGGTCATCTACAGCATTACTGTAGACGTGATGTTGGTTCTGTGTTCTGTGGTCATCTACAGCATTACTGTAGACGTGATGTTGGTTCTGTGTTCTGTGGTCATCTACAGCATTACTGTAGACGTGATGTTGGTTCTGTGTTGTGTGGTCATCTACAGCATTACTGTAGACGTGATGTTGGTTCTGTGTTGTGTGTTCTGTGTTGTGTGTTCTGTGTTGTTGCGTGTTCTGTGTTCTGTGGTCATCTACAGCATTACTGTAGACGTGATGTTGGTTCTGTGTTCTGTGGTCATCTACAGCATTACTGTAGACGTGATGTTGGTTCTGTGTTCTGTGGTCATCTACAGCATTACTGTAGACGTGATGTTGGTTCTGTGTTCTGTGGTCATCTACAGCATTACTGTAGACGTGATGTTGGTTCTGTGTTGTGTGTTCTGTGTTGTGTGTTCTGTGTTGTTGTGTGTTCTGTGGTCATCTACAGCATTACTGTAGACGTGATGTTGGTTCTGTGTTCTGTGGTCATCTACAGCATTACTGTAGACGTGATGTTGGTTCTGCGTTCTGTGGTCATCTACAGCATTACTGTAGACGTGATGTTGGTTCTGTGTTCTGTGGTCATCTACAGCATTACTGCAGACGTGATGTTGGTTCTGTGTTCTGTGGTCATCTACAGCATTACTGTAGACGTGATGTTGGTTCTGTGTTCTGTGGTCATCTACAGCATTACTGTAGACGTGATGTTGGTTCTGTGTTCTGTGGTCATCTACAGCATTACTGTAGATGTGATGTTGGTTCTGTGTTCTGTGGTCATCTACAGCATTACTGTAGACGTGATGTTGGTTCTGTGTTCTGTGGTCATCTACAGCATTACTGTACACGTGATGTTGGTTCTGTGTTGTGTTTTCTGTGGTCATCTACAGCATTACTGTAGACGTGATGTTGGTTCTGTGTTCTGTGGTCATCTACAGCATTACTGTAGACGTGATGTTGGTTCTGTTGTTCTGTGGTCATCTACAGCATTACTGTAGACGTGATGTTGGTTCTGTGTTCTGTGTTCTGTGGTCATCTACAGCATTACTGCAGACGTGATGTTGGTTCTGTGTTCTGTGTTCTGTAGTCATCTACAGCATTACTGTAGACGTGATGTTGGTTCTGTGTTCTGTGGTCATCTACAGCATTACTGTAGACGTGATGTTGGTTCTGTGTTCTGTGTTCTGTGGTCATCTACAGCATTACTGTACACGTGATGTTGGTTCTGTGTTGTGTTTTCTGTGGTCATCTACAGCATTACTGTAGACGTGATGTTGGTTCTGTGTTCTGTGGTCATCTACAGCATTACTGTAGACGTGATGTTGGTTCTGTGTTCTGTGTTCTGTGGTCATCTACAGCATTACTGCAGACGTGATGTTGGTTCTGTGTTCTGTGTTCTGTGGTCATCTACAGCATTACTGTAGACGTGATGTTGGTTCTGTGTTCTGTGTTCTGTGGTCATCTACAGCATTACTGTACACGTGATGTTGGTTCTGTGTTGTGTTTTCTGTGGTCATCTACAGCATTACTGTAGACGTGATGTTGGTTCTGTGTTCTGTGGTCATCTACAGCATTACTGTAGACGTGATGTTGGTTCTGTTGTTCTGTGGTCATCTACAGCATTACTGTAGACGTGATGTTGGTTCTGTGTTCTGTGTTCTGTGGTCATCTACAGCATTACTGCAGACGTGATGTTGGTTCTGTGTTCTGTGTTCTGTGGTCATCTACAGCATTACTGTAGACGTGATGTTGGTTCTGTGTTCTGTGGTCATCTACAGCATTACTGTAGACGTGATGTTGGTTCTGTGTTCTGTGTTCTGTGGTCATCTACAGCATTACTGTACACGTGATGTTGGTTCTGTGTTGTGTTTTCTGTGGTCATCTACAGCATTACTGTAGACGTGATGTTGGTTCTGTGTTCTGTGGTCATCTACAGCATTACTGTAGACGTGATGTTGGTTCTGTGTTCTGTGTTCTGTGGTCATCTACAGCATTACTGCAGACGTGATGTTGGTTCTGTGTTCTGTGTTCTGTGGTCATCTACAGCATTACTGTAGACGTGATGTTGGTTCTGTGTTCTGTGTTCTGTGGTCATCTACAGCATTACTGCAGACGTGATGTTGGTTCTGTGTTCTGTGGTCATCTACAGCATTACTGTAGACGTGATGTTGGTTCTGTGTTCTGTGTTCTGTGGTCATCTACAGCATTACTGTAGACGTGATGTTGGTTCTGTGTTCTGTGGTCATCTACAGCATTACTGTACACGTGATGTTGGTTCTGTGTTGTGTTTTCTGTGGTCATCTACAGCATTACTGTAGACGTGATGTTGGTTCTGTGTTCTGTGGTCATCTACAGCATTACTGTAGACGTGATGTTGGTTCTGTTGTTCTGTGGTCATCTACAGCATTACTGTAGACGTGATGTTGGTTCTGTGTTCTGTGGTCATCTACAGCATTACTGTAGACGTGATGTTGGTTCTGTGTTCTGTGGTCATCTACAGCATTACTGTAGACGTGATGTTGGTTCTGTTGTTCTGTGGTCGTCTACAGCATTACTGTAGACGTGATGTTGGTTCTGTGTTCTGTGGTCATCTACAGCATTACTGTAGACGTGATGTTGGTTCTGTGTTCTGTGGTCATCTACAGCATTACTGTAGACGTGATGTTGGTTCTGTGTTCTGTGGTCATCTACAGCATTACTGCAGACGTGATGTTGGTTCTGTGTTCTGTGGTCATCTACAGCATTACTGTAGACGTGATGTTGGTTCTGTTGTTCTGTGGTCATCTACAGCATTACTGTAGACGTGATGTTGGTTCTGTGTTCTGTGGTCATCTACAGCATTACTGTAGACGTGATGTTGGTTCTGTGTTCTGTGTTCTGTGGTCATCTACAGCATTACTGTAGACGTGATGTTGGTTCTGTGTTCTCTGGTCATCTACAGCATTACTGTACACGTGATGTTGGTTCTGTGTTCTGTGGTCATCTACAGCATTACTGTAGACGTGATGTTGGTTCTGTGTTGTGTGGTCATCTACAGCATTACTGTAGACGTGATGTTGGTTCTGTGTTCTGTGGTCATCTACAGCATTACTGTAGACGTGATGTTGGTTCTGTTGTTCTGTGGTCATCTACAGCATTACTGTAGACGTGATGTTGGTTCTGTGTTCTGTGGTCATCTACAGCATTACTGTAGACGTGATGTTGGTTCTGTTGTTCTGTGGTCATCTACAGCATTACTGCAGACGTGATGTTGGTTCTGTGTTCTGTGTTCTGTGGTCATCTACAGCATTACTGTAGACGTGATGTTGGTTCTGTGTTCTGTGGTCATCTACAGCATTACTGTAGACGTGATGTTGGTTCTGTGTTCTGTGGTCATCTACAGCATTACTGTAGACGTGATGTTGGTTCTGTTGTTCTGTGGTCATCTACAGCATTACTGTAGACGTGATGTTGGTTCTGTGTTCTGTGGTCATCTACAGCATTACTGTAGACGTGATGTTGGTTCTGTGTTCTGTGTTCTGTGTTCTGTGGTCATCTACAGCATTACTGTAGACGTGATGTTGGTTCTGTGTTCTGTGGTCATCTACAGCATTACTGTAGACGTGATGTTGGTTCTGTGTTCTGTGGTCATCTACAGCATTACTGTAGACGTGATGTTGGTTCTGTGTTGTGTGGTCATCTACAGCATTACTGTAGACGTGATGTTGGTTCTGTGTTCTGTGGTCATCTACAGCATTACTGTAGACGTGATGTTGGTTCTGTGTTGTGTGTTCTGTGGTCATCTACAGCATTACTGCAGACGTGATGTTGGTTCTGTGTTGTGTGTTCTGTGGTCATCTACAGCATTACTGTAGACGTGATGTTGGTTCTGTGTTGTGTGTTGTGTGTTCTGTGTTGTGTGTTCTGTGTTGTTGTGTGTTCTGTGGTCATCTACAGCATTACTGTAGACGTGATGTTGGTTCTGTGTTGTGTGTTGTGTGTTCTGTGTTGCGTGTTCTGTGTTGTTGTGTGTTCTGTGTTCTGTGGTCATCTACAACATTACTGTAGACGTGATGTTGGTTCTGTGTTCTGTGGTCATCTACAGCATTACTGTAGACGTGATGTTGGTTCTGTGTTGTGTGATGTGTGTTCTGTGTTGTTGTGTGTTCTGTGGTCATCTACAGCATTACTGTAGACGTGATGTTGGTTCTGTGTTGTGTGTTGTGTGTTCTGTGTTGTGTGTTCTGTGTTGTTGTGTGTTCTGTGTTCTGTGTTCTGTGGTCATCTACAGCATTACTGTAGACGTGATGTTGGTTCTGTGTTGTATGTTCTGTGTTCTGTGTTGTGTGTTCTGTGGTCATCAACAGCCGTCACAGATGTTGTCCACGGATGTTAACGTGAACTGGACCCACAGCATTCCTTCAGCGTTTCATTATTAATGTGCGAAAACACGCGGCCGACCTGCCAAACTCACAGGAGCGTTTAATGAAGGGATTGTTGGTAAGTGTCTGTGCACAATAGAACCCAAAGGCTCTAATTAAGACAGTCCAACAAAGCCGAACCGACACCAGGGGTCACGACCCCGACCCATAAACCCTCGCTGACCCCCACACCTGCCTGATTACATTAGACTCTGTGTGTGTGTGTGTGTGTGTGTGTTTGTGTGTGCTTCAGATGCACAGAGCCTCGGCCTTCACTCTATTCTATTCCACCCCACACTATTCTATTCTATTCCATTCCATCCAACACTATTCTATTCCACTCTACGCTATTCTATTCCATCCTATTCTATTCTTTTCCACTCCACGCAACGTCTATTCTATTCCATACCACGCCACACTATAATATTCTATTCTATCCCATGCTGTGCTATTCCAGTTCACTTCACGCAACACTATTCTATTCTATTCTATTCTATTCCCTGCCATGCCACAGTATTCTATTCTATTCCATTTCACGCAACACTATTCTATTCAATGCCATGCCACATTATTCTATTCTTTTCCACTCCATGCAACACCATTCTATTTTATTCCATGCCACGCAAAACTTTTATATTCCATTCTATTCCATGCTGTGCTATTCTATTCCAGTTCACGCAACAGTATTCTATTCCATGCTATTCTATTCCATTTCACACAACACTATTCTATTCAATGCCACACCACACTATTCTATTCTATTCCATGCCACGCCACACTATAATATTCTATTCTATTCCAGTTCACGTAACACTATTCTACTCAATTCTATTCTATTCTATTCAATGCCACTCCACACTATTCTATTCCACTACAAAATATAGATTGTAAGAATAAAATATAAAAAAACCTTAAACTTAATTTATTTTAGATACAAATTTCAGATTCTATTCCACTTCACACTATTTTATTCTATTCCATTCCATTCCATTCCGTTCCATGCTTTGCTATTTTAGTCCATGATATACTATACTATTCCACTCCACTCCACTCCACTCCACTCCACACTATTCAATGATTTTCCATTCCATCCAACACTATTCTATTCCACTCTACACTATTCTATTCCACTCTACGCTATTCTAATCTATTCCATACCACGCCACACTATTATATTATATTATATTATATTCCATGCTGTGCTATTCTATTCCACTTCACGCAACACTATTCTATTCTATTCCATACTGTGCTATTCTATTCCACTTCACGCAAAACTATTCTATGCCATGCTGTGCTATTCTATTCCAGTTCACGCAACACTATTCTATTATATTCCATGCCACTCCACACTATTATATTCTATTCTATTCCAGTTCACGCAACACTATTCTATTATATTCCATGCCACTCCACACTATTATATTCTATTCTATTCCAGTTCACGCAACACTATTCTATTATATTCCATGCCACTCCACACTATTATATTCTATTCTATTCCAGTTCATGCAACACTATTCAATTCCATGCCACGCCACACTATTATATTCTATTCCATGCTGTGCTATTCTATTCCAGTTCACGCAACACTATTCTATTCCATGCCATGCCACACTATTATATTCTATTCTATTCCACTCCACACTATTCTATTCCATTCCATTCCACACTATTCTATTCCATTCCACTCTACATTATTCTATTCTATTCTGTTCTGTTCTGTTCTGTTCTGTTCTATTCTATGTCATTCCACTCCACTCCACTCCACTCCACTCCACTCCACACTATTCTATTCCATTCCACTCTACAGTATTCTGTTCTGTTCTATTCTATTCTATTCTACTCTATGCCATTCCACTCCACACTATTCTATCCCATTCCACTCTACAGTATTCTATTCTGTTCTGTTCTATTCTATTCCATTCCACTCCACACTATTCTATTCTATTCCATTCCACTCCACACTATTCTATTCCATTCCACTCTACAGTATTCTGTTCTGTTCTGTTCTATTCTATTCTATCCCATTCCACTCTACAGTATTCTGTTCTGTTCTGTTCTATTCTATTCTATCCCATTCCACTCTACAGTATTCTGTTCTGTTCTGTTCTATTCTATTCTACTCTATGCCATTCCACTCCACACTATTCTATCCCATTCCACTCTACAGTATTCTATTCTGTTCTGTTCTGTTCTATTCTATTCTATGCCATTCCACTCCACTCCACACTATTCTATCCCATTCCACTCTACAGTATTCTATTCTATTCTATTCTATTCTATTCTATTCTATTCTATTCTATTCTATTCTATTCTATTCTATTCTATGCCATTCCACTCCATTCCACTCCACTCCACACTATTCTATTCAATTTTATTCCATTCTACAGTATTCTATTCTGTTCTGTTCTGTTCTATTCTATTCTATGCCATTCCACTCCACACTATTCTATTCTATTCCATTCCACTCCACACTATTATATTCCATTCCACTCCACACTATTATATTCCATTCCACTCTACAGTATTCTATTCTGTTCTGTTCTATTCTATTCTATGTCATTCCACTCCACTCCACACTATTCTATTCTATTCTATTCCAATCCACACTATTCTATTCCATTCCACTCTAAAGTATTCTATTCTATTCTATTCTAGTCTATTCTATTCTATTCTATTCTATTCTATTCTATTCTATTCTATTCTATGCCATTCCATTCCATTCCATTCCACTCCACTCCACACTATTCCATTCCACTATTCCACTACAAAATATAGATTGTATGAATAAAATATAAAAAACTTAATTTATTTTAGATACAAAGGCAACATACCTAATTTTCATTTAGTTTAACTTGATGTACTAAATAAAATGTTAAATAATACGGAAAAAAATTATCTTTCTATCTATCGTATGAATATAAACTTCATAATATAACTTCCCAACATCTTCTCAAGTCCAAACAGGTCATTAACATGAAGAAGATTTAAAGGTACAGTAGCACAAACAGGCGGTTTAATCCTCAGGTGGAAAATTATCAACAAATATTATCCACTTAATATTTACAGAAATAACACTCCAGCTGACTTCAGTGAGAAATGACTGATAATGATGTGTGTCCTGGCGCTTCAGGTCTGGAGCCAGGGTTTCTGTGCAGGGATTGGCTGATTATGGATGAAAGGACGGGGTCGAGAGTTCATGCACCAGCGTTCATATTCACACTGTAGAGACAAAGCCATTACACTAACGAGGCTCTGAGCAACCGGTGGCGCCACCTGCCTCCGCTCGCCAATTAAAATCCCACAAACCGGGCCGGCCCACGCCAGAACACACGCAAACACCAGAGACACACAGAAATCCCACAAACCGGGCCGGCCCACGCCAGAACACACGCAAACACCAGAGACACACAGAAATCCCACAAACCGGGCCGGCTCACGCCAGAACACACGCAAACACCAGAGACACACAGAAATCCCACAAACCGGGCCGGCCCACGCCAGAACACACGCAAACACCAGAGACACACAGAAATCCCACAAACCGGGCCGGCTCACGCCAGAACACACGCAAACACCAGAGACACGCAGAAATCC
Organism: Gobio gobio; assembly: GCF_949357685.1. NCBI lineage: Eukaryota > Metazoa > Chordata > Actinopteri > Cypriniformes > Gobionidae > Gobio > Gobio gobio. The sequence continues at coordinate 46,872,390 of NC_137118.1, read as the reverse complement.
CACAAACCGGGCCGGCCCACGCCAGAACACACGCAAACACCAGAGACACGCAGAAATCCCACAAACCGGGCCGGCCCACGCCAGAACACACGCAAACACCAGAGACACACAGAAATCCCACAAACCGGGCCGGCCCACGCCAGAACACACGCAAACACCAGAGACACACAGAAATCCCACAAACCGGGCCGGCTCACGCCAGAACACACGCAAACACCAGAGACACACAGAAATCCCACAAACCGGGCCGGCCCACGCCAGAACACACGCAAACACCAGAGACACACAGAAATCCCACAAACCGGGCCGGCCCACGCCAGAACACACGCAAACACCAGAGACACACAGAAATCCCACAAACCGGGCCGGCCCACGCCAGAACACACGCAAACACCAGAGACACACAGAAATCCCACAAACCGGGCCGGCCCACGCCAGAACACACGCAAACACCAGAGACACGCAGAAATCCCACAAACCGGGCCGGCCCACGCCAGAACACACGCAAACATCAGAGACACACAGAAATCCCACAAACCGGGCCGGCCCACGCCAGAACACACGCAAACACCAGAGACACACAGAAATCCCACAAACCGGGCCGGCCCACGCCAGAACACACGCAAACACCAGAGACACACAGAAATCCCACAAACCGGGCCGGCCCACGCCAGAACACACGCAAACATCAGAGACACACAGAAATCCCACAAACCGGGCCGGCCCACGCCAGAACACACGCAAACACCAGAGACACACAGAAATCCCACAAACCGGGCCGGCCCACGCCAGAACACACGCAAACACCAGAGACACACAGAAATCCCACAAACCGGGCCGGCCCACGCCAGAACACACGCAAACACCAGAGACACACAGAAATCCCACAAACCGGGCCGGCCCACGCCAGAACACACGCAAACACCAGAGACACACAGAAATCCCACAAACCGGGCCGGCCCACGCCAGAACACACGCAAACACCAGAGACACACAGAAATCCCACAAACCGGGCCGGCCCACGCCAGAACACACGCAAACACCAGAGACACACAGAAATCCCACAAACCGGGCCGGCCCACGCCAGAACACACGCAAACACCAGAGACACGCAGAAATCCCACAAACCGGGCCGGCCCACGCCAGAACACACGCAAACACCAGAGACACGCAGAAATCCCACAAACCGGGCCGGCCCACGCCAGAACACACGCAAACACCAGAGACACACAGAAATCCCACAAACCGAGCCGGCCCACGCCAGAACACACGCAAACATCAGAGACACACAGAAATCCCACAAACCGGGCCGGCCCACGCCAGAACACACGCAAACACCAGAGACACACAGAAATCCCACAAACCGGGCCGGCCCACGCCAGAACACACGCAAACACCAGAGACACACAGAAATCCCACAAACCGGGCCGGCCCACGCCAGAACACACGCAAACACCAGAGACATACAGAAATCCCACAAACCGGGCCGGCCCACGCCAGAACACACGCAAACATCAGAGACACACAGAAATCCCACAAACCGGGCCGGCCCACGCCAGAACACACGCAAACACCAGAGACACACAGAAATCCCACAAACCGGGCCGGCCCACGCCAGAACACACGCAAACACCAGAGACACACAGAAATCCCACAAACCGGGCCGGCCCACGCCAGAACACACACAAACACCAGAGACACACAGAAATCCCACAAACCGGGCCGGCCCACGCCAGAACACACACAAACATCAGAGACACACAGAAATCCCACAAACCGGGCCGGCCCACGCCAGAACACACACAAACACCAGAGACACACAGAAATCCCACAAACCGGGCCGGCCCACACCAGAGACACACGCAAACACCAGAGACACACAGAAATCCCACAAACCGGGCCGGCCCACGCCAGAACACACGCAAACACCAGAGACACACAGAAATCCCACAAACCGGGCTGGCCCACGCCAGAACACACGCAAACACCAGAGACACACAGAAATCCCACAAACCGGGCCGGCCCACGCCAGAACACACGCAAACACCAGAGACACGCAGAAATCCCACAAACCGGGCCGGCCCACGCCAGAACACACGCAAACACCAGAGACACACAGAAATCCCACAAACCGGGCCGGCCCACGCCAGAACACACGCAAACACCAGAGACACACAGAAATCCCACAAACCGGGCCGGCCCACGCCAGAACACACGCAAACACCAGAGACACACAGAAATCCCACAAACCGGGCCGGCCCACGCCAGAACACACGCAAACACCAGAGACACACAGAAATCCCACAAACCGGGCCGGCCCACGCCAGAACACACGCAAACACCAGAGACACACAGAAATCCCACAAACCGGGCCGGCCCACGCCAGAACACACGCAAACATTAGAGACACACAGAAATCCCACAAACCGGGCCGGCCCACGCCAGAACACACGCAAACATTAGAGACACACAGAAATCCCACAAACCGGGCCGGCCCACGCCAGAACACACGCAAACACCAGAGACACACAGAAATCCCACAAACCGGGCCGGCCCACGCCAGAACACACGCAAACACCAGAGACATACAGAAATCCCACAAACCGGGCCGGCTCACGCCAGAACACACGCAAACATCAGAGA
>NC_137118.1:46844747-46862247 GCF_949357685.1 Gobio gobio | reverse complement strand
ATAAATGTTTCAAATCCTCATATTAGAGTGATTAGTGAAGGGTCATGTGACACTGAAGACTGGAGTAATGATGATTTGATCACAGGATATAAATCACACTTTACTATATATTCACATAGAGAACAGCTGATTTATATTAAAAAAATATATCAGAATTGCGTGTATAAAGTCAGAATTGCGTGATAGTCAGATTTGAATTGTGATATAAAGTCAGAATTGTGTGTATAAAGTCAGAATTGCGTGATAGTCAGATTTGAATTGTGATATAAAGTCAGAATTGTGTGTATAAAGTCAGAATTGCATGATAGTCAGATTTGAATTGTGATATAAAGTCAGAATTGTGTGTATAAAGTCAGAATTGTGTGATATAAAGTCAGAATTGTGTGTATAAAGTCAGAATTGCATGATAGTCAGATTTGAATTGTGATATAAAGTCAGAATTGTGTGTATAAAGTCAGAATTGCATGATAGTCAGATTTGAATTGTGATATAAAGTCAGAATTGTGTGTATAAAGTCAGAATTGTGTGATAGTCAGATTTGAACTGTGTATAAAGTCAGAATTGTGTGATATAAAGTCAGAATTGTGTGATATAAAGTCAGAATTGTGTGATATAAAGTCAGAATTATGTGATATAAAGTCAGAATTGTGTGATAGTCAGATTTGAATTGTGTGTATAAAGTCAAAAAAAGAGAAAAAATGGAAAAGGGGAAAAAAATGCCTTTTTGACAATGACTTGTGTAGCCCCTTTCCTTTTTTTTTTTTTTCTGTTATTGTTTTCTGTTTAGTTATAAACTTTTGTATTTTGACTACATTTTGGTATGTGTATACTCTCTTTCCCCTACGAGAATTTTGTATTTTGCTGTTTTTTTGTCAATAAAAAAAAAAAAAAAATATATATATCACTATTTTTACTGTATTTTTGATCTAATAAACGCAGCTTCGATGAGCAGAAGAGACTCAAAAACATTAAAATATCTCCCCGAACCCAAAGATATTATTACAAAATGAAGTCGGTCCTTCGGATGAGACGTTAAACCGAGGTCCTGACTCTCTGTGGTCATTAAAAATCCCAGGATGTCCTTCGGATAAAGAGTAGGGGTGTAACCCCGGCATTCTGGCCTGTCAATCATGGCCTCCTAATCATCCCCATATAGTATATGATTGGCTTCATCACTCTGTCTCCTCTCCACCAATCAGCTGGTGTGTGTGTGGTGGGCGTTCTGGCACAAAATGGCTGCCGTCGCATCATCATCAGGTGGTGCTGAGGAGATTCCCCCCCTTCTATGTAAAGCGCTTTGAGTGGCTAGAAAAGCGCTATATAAATGTAACAAATGAAGTATCCAATCAATGCCTCATGAATGAATTTACATTTCTGAATATTACAGAAGTAGAATCTGAATGAAGTGTTTAATGAGGATGTGCTGTTTTTCTGTCGTGTGCTGTTCTCAGGTCAGATGGACTGGGATCGATGGTTCTTCTGCTAATGTTTCTCCATGAGCTCTGCAGTCGATAAACTCTGGAAACACAATCCATCTGTGAAATCTCACTCCGCTGTCTTACTGTAAAGCGGAGTCCCTGTGCCCACAGTGAACACTAGACCATGCTGAGCGGGAGTTTGATGGATCTGTGTGTGAAGCGGTCGTGTCGTTCTGTTACACACACCGGAGACGCTCTGAGACGCGCACACACACACACACACACCATAACACCAGCAACACAAACACACACGTCATGATCTATAACGGCAGGCTGATTTAAGAGCGACTCAGATGTGTTTCTGTGTGTTAGATAAATAATCCTTTCGTTTGTAAAAATAGGCATTTACCACATGATTAATGAACATAGACTATTTTATATTATATATTTTTTTATTATGATATATATTTTATATATATATATATTTTACTCTGGTTATGTCTGTTGTACTTTCCTACATGCTCCTTTATTCATATATTTCCACTCCCACACCCAGTTACACACACACACACACACACACACACACACACACACACACACACACACACACACACACACACACACACACACACACACACACACACACACACACACACACACACACACACACACACACACACACACACACACACACACACACACACACACACACATTTTCATGTAATTTCTCTTTTGTAAATATTGTACTTGTCTGTTTGCATAATAAAAAAAATAAAAAAAAACTATTCTATTTATTATTATTATACATCATTATTGAAAATAAAAAATAACATATTTAATATATTAACTATTCCTATATATTCCTATTGTTATTATTTATAATAATATATAGGAATAGTTTATATTTAATATATAAATTATCATTGTACATTTTATATATATATATATATATTCATACATACACCCACACACCCCCACTCTCACGCGCACACACACATTCATCTACACACACACACACACACACACGTGTGCACGCGCGCACGCATGCACACACACACACACACACACACAAGCACACTCTCACGCACACACACACATTCATGCACCCACAAACACACGCTCTCACGCACACACACACACATGCACCCACACACACACATACACACACACACACACACTCTCACGCACACACACACACACACACACACACACACACACATTCATCCACCCACACACACACACGTGACCCCTGTGACCTGTTTCCCTGAGCACAGGCTGGTTAAATTAGCAGCACCTGATCCGTAACCGTGTCCGTCACAGAATGCTCTCATTCACTGCAGGTTCCTCATCACATGGTCATCATTAGGGTCAGTGGCACACAAGAACCACACACACACACACACACACACACACTCAGATACATGCAAACACACACTCAGATACATGCAAACACACACACATGCAAACGCACACTCTCACACTTATTCACACACACGCAAACTCTCGCACTCATACACACACGCACCCTCATACACACACTCGCACTCATACACACACTCGCACACACACACAAGTAGACGCACACACGCACTCACATACATACTAACGCACACACACGCACTCACATACATACTAACGCACACACACGTCCCGATTTGCATACACAGAGACATCAGGGTGTGATTTTCCATGCGCTCCTGCACACAGGGAAGGTGTGTGTGTGTTTATGCTAATGCCGCTCGATTCCTGAGACAGATCCACACATTCACACTTGAACTCCAGACTCTTCACACCAGCACTCCTGCACACGACTCACACTATATCTGTAGTACAGTGTGTGTGTGTGTGTGTGTGTGTGTATGTGTGTGCAGCACCTGAATGACTTACACAATGTGCACGACACAACAGAGCCACTGTGAATGATTCCCACAATGCAATGTGCTCAACCTGACCGTCCATCTCCAGCATGACTTTTAGTTCAATTAAGTGCAAAAACACCTTAAACCTTCTCCTTCACCTTCACCTTCACCTTCACCTTCTCGAACAAGCCTCGTTTTATAATGTAAAGCTGTTTTCACGCTGATTTACATTTCATAAAAATCATCATATTTTAATTTGCATTCAAAATACTCTAAATATCAAACAGAAAAAGAATCAAATGAGATCACTGGGTATTCAGAAAATATATATCAATAATATGTAGTTTAATAAACTATTCTAAATATATTATTTTTATTTAAAAAAATATATATATATATTTTCTTATTGATGAATATAAACAATTAAAAAGAAATGATATATAAATTATTATATATATATATATATATATATATATATATATATATATATATATATATATTATTGATTAATATATACAATTTAAAAAATATTTAATATATAAAATATTTTATATGTATGTATGTATGTATGTTTATATATATATTTATATAATATGATATTTTATTATAATTTTTCATATATAAACTATAATACTAAAAATATATATTGTTTAATAAGTTGTTTAAACTTTTAAAATATATTTAATATATAAACTATTATAAATTTTACTAAAAATTATTTTACTATATAAACTATTCTTAAATTATTTTATTATTAATCATTAATATATAAAGATTTAAAAAATATTAATAAAATATTACATATTTTAAAATATTACATAAATGTAATACATAATCTTAAAATAATATTTAAGTATATAATGACTTTTTCACTTTTCAAATATTAAAATCTTTTTCACTCTCAACCAATAATGATTTTACAACATCAAATATACAACTATATTACAAAAGCAGAATAACTCATTCATGGGTTGATAACTGGATGTCACTCGCTATTAAAGCTGCACTGTGTAACATTTTTTCAGTAAATATCCAAACACCACTAGGCCAGTGTTATATATTTTGTTCAGTTGAGTACTTACAATATCACAAATGTTTCCAACTATTTGTAAATCGTGAGAAATTGCTCTTTTACCCGAAGAACCGGGACGTGTGAGGGCGTGGCCTGTCAATGACATCATATCCACGTTAGTTTGCGGTTTTATTCTGCAGAAGCGCTTTACTCTCACTGCAGTGTGAACAAGTGTTACAGAGTAACGCCATCCCATCATTAACACACTCAGATGTGTGTAATATGCAGTGTTGGGGAAGCTACTCTGAAACAGTAGTTTGACAAGCTACTTATACATGAAAGTAGTTAAACTACAGTCAAGCTACCCTTCTGAAAAAGTAGTTAGATACACTACAAGTTACTACCAAAATGTAGCTAGCTAGATCGAAACTACTTTTTTTTTTTACAATTAAATTGCATATTTACAAATAACTGAATAATCGTTAATGAAGAATGTCTTCAGTTAAATGTTTGGGGTTTAAAACAACACAATGCAATACAATTATGATAAGAGTAAAGTATTATTTTGTAAACTATCCAAATATACAATACTCAAATGTAGTCTATATCTCAAACTGACTGTCAAAGTGCAAAATCGCTACAAATGTCCCATCAATGCAAGAACAAAATATAAGCAACTTTGATACACAGGCGTAGACAAAAATGCATATGTATATGTATATATATGAGCAGGATAATGGATTTAAAAAGGCTATTATCCACCTGTATGTGCTTGAAGTCTTCGACGCAGACAGCGTTTTAATCTTTTGTTTGTAACAATCAAGTGTAAGCTTTACTAGTCGATTCGTGTGAAGTTATCAAAACACTCCTGTACGTCCTTTACATAATCATCAGACGATCTCTTCTCTGTGAACCGTAAAGCGCAAGATGCGCGATGAAACAATAGATGGCGGTAACGCGTGATTTTAGTATGTGATCAGAAGAAAACACTGATTCAATGCATCGCAGGCTCCTCAAAACACAAAACAGAATGTAGCTTTTGGTCGCGCTACACCGATACTCGCTGGAAAAAGTAGTTAGCTACTGGAAAAGCTACATTGTTTTAAAAGCAACTGAGCTACTGACAAGCTACTGAAAAATGTAGTTAAGTTAGTAGCTCAGCTACTCCCCAACACTGCTAATATGATCAGCAGAGCTGCGTTACCTCACACTCATGAGCGGAGGAGAGGAAGTGGCGACTGTGGCATAATAAAAGTCCTGCTGCTCGCGAGGCGTGTGTTGCGTTCATCTTATGAACAATCGCTCCAGCGGTTCCTCAGCTCCACAACACTCGCTCCTGCTTCTGCTTCACTACAGTAACGTTAATAATCACATCATCAACATGAGTTCTGCCCGAGTCCTGTCCTGATTCTGAGCTGAAGATCACATGACCCGAGATTCTGCGCTCAAACGTGCCATCATCAAACTACGCCTTTGTTTTGAACAGGCGACCTCTAGCGGACGGGAAACTTACATAGTGCAGCTTTAATGAAATATTCCGCATGATAAAGTCATGATGCAGTTGTGTGACATCTTCCTGGAGATTTTTTGAAAATATTAATGCACAATGACTTTACTATTACTAAAAACTATTACACACCTGGATGACAAGATGGAGCGTGTTATGATTTTATATTATCAAGTCATGAAATTCTGGTGAAGAATCATGAGAGGATGAGTGTCTGAGTTCCAGTGTTGGGGGAAACGCATTACAAGTAACTTGAGTTACGTAATAATATTACTTTTTCCAAGTAACTAGTAAAGTAACGCATTACTTTTCAAATTTACAACAAATTTTGTAAATTTGAGTTACTTTTTCACATTAATTTGACTGACAGCTCTCCTGTCCTCATGTTGAGTTAGTGCAGAGGTGTGTGTGTGTGTGTGTGTGTGTGTGTGTGTGTGTGTGTGTGTGTGTGTGTGGACTGGTAATCATCACGTTATGGGGACAAAATGTCCCCACAAAGATAGCAATATCCGAAATCCTCATCCTTGTGGGGACATTTTTAGGTCCCCATGAGGAAAACAGCTTATAAATCAGACTAAGTGATGTTTTTTGAAAATGTAAAATTGCAGAATGTCTCCTGTGATGGGTTAGGTTTAGGGGTAGGGGCAGTGTAAGGGGATAGAATATACGGTATGTACGGTATAAAAACCATTACGCCTATGGAAAGTCCCCATAAAACATGAAAACCCAACATGTGTGTGTGTGTGTGTGTGTGTGTGTGTGTGTGTGTGTGTGTGTGTGTGTGTGTGTGTGTGTGTGAACATGATGGTTATTGTAGTTCTATTATAGTGAGCATTTATTTATCTCACTTGCACAATAAAAATTCTGTTCTCCTCAAAATGAATAAAATCAGTCAAATGCACAATCAGAGTACTATGCAAACCTCCAATTATTAAATGTTAAATAAAACTATTTTTATGCATAATCTACCTTTATATTTAATTGACCAATGTCTTGCTGCTGACCTTTGATGATGAAAATTACTAGATTTTTTGCTTTTATTAGTAAAACTTTTTTCTCCTGCGTCCTCTCCTCCCATTATCCAGAGCTGCGCCCTCTAGTGTTCATGAGGGAATCTGCATTTTCATCGTATTATTTACATTTTTGGTATGAAGAGGTCTTTACCGTTGCACAAAAATATAACTTTTATGTTATAAACAAAAACAAGCCCAGCCCAGGTGAGAAAAAGTAACGCATTACTTTTCTTAAAAAGTAACTTTGTAACTCAATTAGTTACTTTTTAAGGGAGTAACGCAATATTGTAATGCATTACTTTTCAAAGTAACTTTCCCAACACTGCCGAGTTTCCCCGTCCTCATGACTGAAGTCAAGCGCTGAAACAGTGAAACTGATAGCAGGATTACAGCTGACAGGTGAAGTGGAGGATCGCTCTTATCTGATGAAGCGCTCCACTTAAGCCAAATGAACAATATCCCCGAATCCTCAGATGTCCCGCTGAAGTGATGTGGCTGTTTAAGCAGGAGGTCACCTTTGATGGTTATTGTGCCGTTGCAGAAGCGCTCCGGCTCTGACGTGTGTGTGTGTGTGTTCGCTCCGGCTGCGCTCCGGCTCACGTGTGTTAACCGCAGCATCATGTAGCCCAGAAGCATGTAATTATGCAATCTAGAAGGATTAGAGCGACATGAGGGAAAGTAGAGCCTGCGAGCGCTGATTACTGACAATCACTAACCACATCATCTCTGCTCCACAAAAACACAGACGGGACACGGAACAGAGAGACTCCATGACTTCAGTCTCCGGATGCTAATGTAGGATGTAGGATTGACAACGTAAATGGTAAATCATAGTAAACTATGGTAAATCATACTAGAATCATGGTAAACTATGGTAGATCATACTAGAATCATGGTAAACTATGGTAAATCATGCTAGAATCATGGTAAACTATGGTAAATCATGCTAGAATCATGGTAAACTATGGTAAATCATGCTAGAATCATGGTAAACTATGGTAGATCATGCTAGAATCATGGTAAACTATGGTAGATCATGCTAGAATCATGGTAAACTATGGAAGATCATGCTAGAATCATGGTAAACTATGGTAAATCATACTAGAATCATGGTAAACTATGGTAGATCATGCTAGAATCATGGTAAACTATGGTAAATCATGCTAGAATCATGGTAAACTATGGTAAATCATGCTAGAATCATGGTAAACTATGGTAGATCATGCTAGAATCATGGTAAACTATGGTAAATCATGCTAGAATCATGGTAAACTATGGTAAATCATGCTAGAATCATGGTAAACTATGGTAAATCATGCTAGAATCATGGTAAACTATGGTAAATCATGCTAGAATCATGGTAAACTATGGTAAATCATACTAGAATCATGGTAAACTATGGTAGATCATGCTAGAATCATGGTAAACTATGGTAGATCATGCTAGAATCATGGTAAACTATGGTAAATCATGCTAGAATCATGGTAAACTATGGTAGATCATGCTAGAATCATGGTAAACTATGGTAAATCATACTAGAATCATGGTAAACTATGGTAAATCATGCTAGAATCATGGTAAACTATGGTAGATCATGCTAGAATCATGGTAAACTATGGTAGATCATGCTAGAATCATGGTAAACTATGGTAGATCATGCTATAATCATGGTAAACTATGGTAGATCATGATAAAATCATGGTAAACTATGGAAGATCATGCTAGAATCATGGTAAACTATGGTAGATCATGATAAAATCATGGTAAACTATGGAAGATCATGCTAGAATCATGGTAAACTATGGTAGATCATGCTAGAATCATGGTAAACTATGGTAGATCATGCTAGAATCATGGTAAACTATGGTAGATCATGCTAGAATCATGGTAAACTATGGTAGATCATGCTAGAATCATGGTAAACTATGGTAAATCATGCTAGAATCATGGTAAACTATGGTAGATCATGCTAGAATCATGGTAAACTATGGTAAATCATACTAGAATCATGGTAAACTATGGTAGATCATGCTAGAATCATGGTAAACTATGGTAAATCATGCTAGAATCATGGTAAACTATGGTAGATCATGCTAGAATCATGGTAAACTATGGTAGATCATGCTAGAATCATGGTAAACTATGGTAGATCATGCTAGAATCATGGTAAACTATGGTAGATCATGCTAAAATCATGGTAAACTATGGAAGATCATGCTAGAATCATGGTAAACTATGGTAAATCATCTGTATTGACTTCAAAACTGTCAAACTTAAATTTTTAAACTACTTTAAACTTCAAAACTTTAAACTTTAAACCTTCAAACTGAAATCTTTAAACTAAATTTTTCAAACTTTCTGGTCTATACTTTTTCAAGCCAACTTCAAAGTTTGTTTACAAACTTTACTTATCAGTTATCTCATGTTGAAACCGTATGACTCTATATACACTATATTGCCAAAAGTATTGGGACGCCCCTCCAAATCACTGAGTTCAGGTGTTCAATCCCTTCATGGCCACAGGTGTGAAACTCAAGCTCTAGGCCTGCAGACGCTTCTACACACATTAGTGAGAGAATGGGCCGCTCTCAGGAGTGTGTGTGTGTGTGTGTGTGTGTGTGTGTGTGTGTTCGCTTCTACACACATTAGTGAGAGAATGGGCCGCTCTCAGGAGTGTGTGTGTGTGTGTGTGTGTGTGTGTGTGTTCGCTTCTACACACATTAGTGAGAGAATGGGCCGCTCTCAGGAGTGTGTGTGTGTGTGTGTGTGTGTTCGCTTCTACACACATTAGTGAGAGAATGGGCCGCTCTCAGGAGTGTGTGTGTGTGTGTGTGTGTGTGTGTGTGTGTGTGTGTGTGTTCGCTTCTACACACAGTAGTGAGAGAATGGGCCGCTCTCAGGAGTGTGTGTGTGTGTGTGTGTGTTCACTTCTACACACATTAGTGAGAGAATGGGCCGCTCTCAGGAGTGTGTGTGTGTGTGTGTGTGTGTTTGTGTTCACTTCTACACACATTAGTGAGAGAATGAGCCGCTCTCAGGAGTGTGTGTGTGTGTGTGTGTGTGTGTGTTCACTTCTACACACATCAGTGAGAGAATGAGCCGCTCTCAGGAGTGTGTGTGTGTGTGTGTGTGTGTGTGTGTGTTCACTTCTACACACATTAGTGAGAGAATGGGCCGCTCTCAGGAGCTCAGAGAACTCAAGCGTGGGGCCGTGATCGGTGGACACCTGTGCAATAAGTCCAAATATTACACTAAATATTCCACGCTCAACTGTTAGTGGGATTATAACAAAGTGGAAGCGATTGGGAACAACAGCAACTCAGCCACAAAGAGTGGGGTCAGCGCATGCTGAGGGTCACAGAAGTCACCAACTTTCTGTAGAGTCAAGAGCTCCAAACTTCTGTGTCCTTCAGATGAGCTCAAGAACAGTGTGTAGAGCTTCATGGGTTTCCATGGCCGAGCAGCTCATCCAAGCCTTACATCACCAAGCGTGGGATGCAGTGGGGTAAAGCGTGCGCCGCCACTGGACTCTAGAGCTGTGTTCTCTGGAGTGACCAATCACGCTTCTCTGTCTGACAATCCCATGGACGAGTCTGGGTTTGGCAGTTGCCAGGAGAACGGGACTTGCCTGACTGGATTGTGCCAAGTGTAAAGTTTGGTGGAGGGGGATTATGGGGTGGGGTTGTTTTTCAGGGGTTAGTTCCAGTGAAAGGAACTCTTATGGTGCGTTCACACCGGACGCGAATGGCGCGAAGTTGGACGCTTGAACATTTTGAGCTTACTCGCTTCATTCGCGCGTGACATTCACTTCACAACAGACGAGAATTTGCGTCATGGGCGGGGCTTCTCACAGCGGCTCGTCTCGTTGAGAAATGGCTGACATGGGCTGTGTTTACGAGTCTTTTTTGTTAAAATCTACTGTTAATGTGTGACAAAACACATTAGTTTTAAGACTTTTTCAGGCGATAATCTAGTTGTTTAAAGCTCAAATATGTGGTTTATTTATAAAGAGAAAGCCTATTTGAACATGTGATCTGGTGTGTGTGGAGTTGAACATGTGATCTGGTGTGTGTGGAGTTGAACATGTGATCTGGTGTGTGTGTAGTTGAACATGTGATCTGGTGTGTGTGTAGTTGAACATGTGATCTGGTGTGTGTGGAGTTGAACATGTGATCTGGTGTGTGTGTAGTTGAACATGTGATCTGGTGTGTGTGTGTGTGGAGCTGAACATGTGATCTGGTGTGTGTGGAGTTGAACATGTGATCTGGTGTGTGTTGAGTTGAACATGTGATCTTGTGTGTGTGGAGCTGAACATGTGATCTTGTGTGTGTGGAGTTGAACATGTGATCTGGTGTGTGTGTGTGTAGTTGAACATGTGATCTGGTGTGTGTGGAGCTGAACATGTGATCTTGTGTGTGTGGAGCTGAACATGTGATCTTGTGTGTGTGGAGTTGAACATGTGATCTGGTGTGTGTGTAGTTGAACATGTGATCTGGTGTGTGTGTAGTTGAACATGTGATCTGGTGTGTGTGGAGTTGGACATGTGATCTGGCGTGTGTGGAGTTGATCATGTGATCTGGTGTGTGGAGTTGAACATGTGATCTGGTGTGTGTGCGGAGTTGAACATGTGATCTGGTGTGTGTGGAGTTGAACATGTGATCTGGTGTGTGTGGAGTTGAACATGTGATCTGGTGTGTGTGGAGTTGAACATGTGATCTGGTGTGTGGAGTTGAACATGTGATCTGGTGTGTGTGCGGAGTTGAACATGTGATCTGGTGTGTGTGGAGTTGAACATGTGATCTGGTGTGTGTGGAGTTGAACATGTGATCTGGTGTGTGTGGAGTTGAACATGTGATCTGGTGTGTGGAGTTGATCATGTGATCTGGTGTGTGTGGAGTTGAACATGTGATCTGGTGTGTGTGGAGTTGAACATGTGATCTGGTGTGTGGAGTTGATCATGTAATCTGGTGTGTGTGGAGTTGAACATGGGATCTGGCGTGTGTGGAGTTGAACATGTGATCTGGTGTGTGGAGTTGATCATGTGATCTGGTGTGTGTGGAGTTGAACATGTGATCTGGTGTGTGTGGAGTTGAACATGTGATCTGGTGTGTGGAGTTGATCATGTGATCTGGTGTGTGTGGAGTTGAACATGTGATCTGGTGTGTGTGGAGTTGATCATGTGATCTGGTGTGTGTGGAGTTGAACATGTGATCTGGTGTGTGTGGAGTTGAACATGTAAACTGGTGTGTGTGTGGAGTTGAACATGTGATCTGGTGTGTGTGGAGTTGAACATGTGATCTGGTGTGTGTGGAGTTGATCATGTGATCTGGTGTGTGTGGAGTTGATCATGTGATCTGGTCTGTGTGGAGTTGAACATGTGATCTGGTGTGTGGAGTTGATCATGTGATCTGGTGTGTGTGGAGTTGATCATGTGATCTGGTGTGTGTGGAGTTGAACATGTGATCTGGTGTGTGTGGAGTTGATCATGTGATCTGGTGTGTGTGGAGTTGAACATGTGATCTGGTGTGTGTGGAGTTGAACATGTAAACTGGTGTGTGTGTGTGGAGTTGAACATGTGATCTGGTGTGTGTGTGGAGTTGAACATGTGATCTGGTGTGTGTGGAGTTGAACATGTGATCTGGTGTGTGTGTGTGGAGTTGAACATGTGATCTGGTGTGTGTGTGGAGTTGAACATGTGATCTGGTGTGTGTGGAGTTGAACATGTGATCTGGTGTGTGTGGAGTTGAACATGTGATCTGGTGTGTGTGGAGTTGAACATGTGATCTGGTGTGTGTGGAGTTGAACATGTGATCCGGTTGTGAAAACCTGGCAACCCTGTCTCATCAGCACCGCTAGCGAGGCAGCGGAAAACACAAACACACCAGGCTTGTTCGAGATGCATCGGCGCTGCACAGACTGAGTGAATCAAACGCATAAGGAGTCATATGCACTGGTTATCATACGGCGATCGGTCTGCACCGCTGCGAACAAGCCTTCCATCAACAATGCAAACGTTGCGTTACTATTGATTCACATGGCTTTACGATCCTACATCGGCATTAAAACACAACAAAAACACAGCGAATCCAACGCATTCATGCAGCTCGCCGTACTTTGTATAGACGGAGATTACAAACGAGCAGCAGCTGTTAGCTCCATTAGCTCGATTAGCTGCTATTTCAACAATGGCGGATCTCCAGTGTGTGTTGGTCTTGTTGACTCCGCCCCCAGCGCCTGACGCTAGCGGTTCTTACTTCTAGCCCTGTTCTAGCCCAGCAATGTTTTGGTGCTACTTAAGAACCACTTTTCCTGGCTCGGAGCTGGGGCTTTGGGTGTGGAAACACAAAGAACCGATATGAAACTAGGCTCTGGCACCGAACCAGCACCAGCACTGCCTTGGTGGAAAAGGGGTATGTGGTGTCTCGAGTTATAATTCGTCTTGTGTAGATCTAACGGCCGATCTTTGCTCTCATGGATCTATAATTTGTTCTCTGGCGAATCGTTTAGGCTGAGGGCAAAGAGAAGTTTCATTACTTTATTATTTTTAGGCTTAAACTTTACGTTAGCGTTGTAGCCGCCTAGCACTGACTTTGAATTTTTGACTGAATTGTTTTCTTTATTTCATGTGTAGCTTATTATACCTTTTACTTATAATTTTGTATTATTGATCAAACATAAACTTACATTTAACAAAAAGAGACTGGGTTGTGTTTCATGTCATTTAATGTTATCACAGTGATAATCATATGCACACTTGTCTGAACCAGATATTAATATTTGATTAATATAAAACTCGTCATTGTTGCCACTACTAGAGCAAGCTCCTGATTGGTAAACGCAGCATGAAAATCCGCCAAAGTTCAGCAAATCACACGTCAAACGCTCAATTTGTGCCGCCTCATTCGCATGAATCGCGCCGCAGAATGTCTATTCGAGTCTTTGCATTGACTTAACATGTAAATCACTTGCGCAAAACGCTTCATAGAGACAGAGCGACACGCGTCATAATCTGAAGGCCACGCCCACCGGGGGGAAAACAATCCAACGCTCTCCATTGACTTTGCATTGTGTGAAGCTGCATCCTTGTCATTTCGGACTTATAACAAAAAACAGAACAATGTCTAAAAGCGGATATGTGACAAAGTGTACAGCAAACAAGCTAAACAAAACTCACAACCAAAAACCCAGACGTTTTTATAAGCTATTGAGCCAAAAAACGAGCGTTTAAGGACAAAAAAGTGGACACAGGCCATTGAGACACGTTATATTACACTGAGAAGTACACACACTAGAGGAGAACGTCATCAGAGACAGGAAATATCATATATAAAACTGACATTTGGAGATTTGACTTAACAGTGACAACATATTTACTGCACACACAGACAAACTGAGACACACTGAGTGTCAGGATCCCAAAATGTCCCCATTCTTCAGCTGAAGCGTCACGTTTTACTGCCTTTATCCACTTTTGTCTCCTTAAACTCTCGTTTTTTTGGGTCGACAGCTTATAAAAACTTATTTCTGTGTTTTTTAGCTTGTTTGCTGTACACTTTGTCACATATCAGCTTTTAGACATTGTTCTGTTTTTTTTTATAAGTCCGAAATGACAAGGATGCAGCTTCACGCAATGCAAAGTCAATGGAGAGCGTTGGATTGCCCCCCCCCCCCCCCCAGTGTGGGCGTGGCCTAAATTCGCTCTGTCTCTATACGTGTCCGGTGTGAATGCATCATTAATGCTTTAGCATACCAAGACATTTTGGACAATTTCATGCTCCCAACTTTGTGGGAACAGTTTGTGGACGGCCCCTTCCTGTCCCAGAATGACTGACCAGTGCACAAAGCGTCTCCATAAAGACATGGATGAGCGAGTTTGGTGTGGAGGAACTTGAGTCCTGACCTCAACCCGATAGAACAGCTTTGGGATGAATTAGAGCGGAGACTGAGAGCCAGGCCTTCTCGTCCAACATCACTAATGCGCTTCTAGAAGAATCCCCATAACAGCACTTAAACATTCATTCACCGTATAAATGAGCACTTTCACAGTTAAACATCTCCTCATGTTTGACAGAATAAAAACCTCACACAGGTTTGAGGGCGAGGACATGATGACAGCGAACTTTCCCTTTAACACTGGGCTCAAATCATATCTAAACAATTGCAATCTGTGTCAGATTTCATTGCTACAGTGCTAAACGCGTCCTCATAAATGTGTTATTATGTGTTACGTGAAGGCATCGGTATGCAGCATCTTTTATTCCAGAGTGAAGTTTGCTCTATTAATAACTCAGCATGAACACAATGATCATAAACAGTTGTTGTTGTTGGAAGAACACCTTCGCCTGACAGCGGCTGCAACCATAGACGTGTGGTTCCCATGAACCTCGATGTGTGGCTTGAGGAATGCAGTGTGTACGTGAGAAATCCTGCGTGTCGTGCATTAGTTGGGACGGGTGGCATACGGACAGTTGCATATTTTCCGGGGGGTTTGACGCTGGTATGGTGGGACGGGTGTGCTGGAACTAATGGGGAACACATGAGAGCGAGCCGCGACCCCCTTCACCCACAAACCTCCATCATTACTGCGCCGTCACACCTTTCCCCCATCAACATGTCCCTTTGGGGACTCCGTAGGATAGTTCAAAAGGGCTGGTAATTCTATCAGCATTTACCACACGTTCCTGTAAACGCATGCGACTCGCTCAGGAAGAGAGAATACAATGAAAATAAATACACAAACAAATCATAAAAGTGTCATAACACCATATACATCTTGTGCATTATATTCTTCTATAAGTGTGACTTTATACCTAATTTTAATAATTAACAAATAAATGTATTTAAATTTGCATATATATAAATTTAGTACCTTTCCAGTTCATCATGTGACTTTATACCTAATTTTAAAATGTAATTAATAAATAAATTGATTTAAATTTGCATATATACATTAACTACTTTGCAGTTCATCATGTGACTAATTTAAATAATTAATTAATACATTACATTTGCATTTATAAATTTAGTACCTTTCCAGTTCATCATGTGACTTTATACCTAATTTAAATAACTCATTAATACATTACATTTGCATATATAAATGTAGTACCTTTGCAGTTCATCATGTGACTTTATACCAAATTAAAATAATTAATTAATACATTTATTTAAATTTGCATATATAAATGTAGTACCTTTCCAGTTCATCGTGTGACTTTACCTAATTTAAAAATGTAATTAATTAATAAATACATTTATTTAAATTGGAATATATATAAATTTAGTACCTTTCCAGTTCATCGTGTGACTTTATACCTAATTTTAAAATGAAATTAATAAATAAATTCATTTCAATTTACATATATACATTAAATACTTTGCAGTTCATCATGTGACTTTACACCTAATTTAAATAATTAACAAATAAATGTATTTGAATTTGCATATATACATTTAGTCATTTGCAGTGTTTTGCATGTGATTTTATACCTTAAATATGTAATTAATGAATATATTAATTTCAATTTGCATATATAAATGAACTACTTTGCCGTTCATCGTGTGACTTTATATCTAATTTAAATAATGAATTAACAAATAAATGTATTTGAATTAGCATATATACATTTAGTATTTTGCATGTGATTTTATACCTTAAATATGTAATTAATAAACATATTTCAATTTGCATATATAAATGAACTACTTTGCCGTTCATCATGTAACTTTATACCTAATTTAAATATGTAATTAATACATAAATACATTTATTTTAAATTTGCATATAAACATTTAGCACTTTGCTGTTTACCATGTGACTTCATACCTAATTTAAATATGTAATAATTTGATATTTAAAAGTGCATATTTAAATTTGCTAAATAAATATAATTATGTATTTTATGTTAAATATCGGACATAATTTGAATGGCCATTTTTCACTTTAAATAAATGAATGAAACTGGAACTAAACGGCTTCCGATGTCATTAATTTACGAACTAAAGTCTGTTATGCTGCTCGATATTGCAAACTGGTATTTGTTATCATTTTATTTTAATTTATTAATTATTTTTTGTACCTTTCATAGGGCCTTATAATTGTAAAAATTTATAAATTATTACATTTTTATTAATCGAATTGATTAGACATGTTTTTGATTATTAAAAATTCATTAAACCATTAAAACGGAATCCAGAATTATATGAAGTGCAAATAGTTTCACCCTTTACTGCACTTTTATTCTTCTAGTTAGAAATAATAAGGTGGATATACATAAAAACATTACATAAAGTCATTTAATTGTAATTGTGACAGAATGAGAATAGCTCTTTCCAGGTAAAATCCTGCGTGGATCTGAGCGTCTCCTGCTCCGGGGTCTTGCCTGCGTCCCCTAGAGGACACTCAAACTCATTCCTCAACATATACTGCACAATTAAAATGTTTAGGGTTCGAATGAAACAATACAGCGTGTGTTTAAGGGCTTGAAAGTTTCCATGCGTGCGTCCAGTTTCTCAGTCAGGGCAGTAAAACGGCTCGGACCATAAAGAGATTGTGCTTCAGCCACGGCAGACGACCCTCCCCAGACTGAGAAAAGAACAAGAGGCATTATTCTCTCTCATATAGCGTTCAGCGTGTGTGTGTGTGTGTGTGTGTGTGTAGGAGGCCCGCCAGCCCGTGTAAGCCGAGATCG
>NC_137118.1:46839747-46842247 GCF_949357685.1 Gobio gobio | reverse complement strand
GTGTGTCTGTGTGAGTGTGTGTCTGTGTGAGTGAGTGTGTGTGTGTGTGTGTCTGTGTGCGAGTTTGCATGAATGTGAGTGAGCGAGTGTGTGTGTGTGTGTGTGTGTGTGTGTGTGTGTGTGTGTGTGAGAGAGAGATTATGTGTGTGTGTGTGTGTGTGTGTGCGTGAGTGTGTGTGCAAGTGAGTGTGTGTGTGCAAGTGCGTGTGAATGTGAGTGTGTGTGAGATGTGTGTGCGCGCGTCTGTAAGTGAGTGTGTGAGTTCTAAAGCTAAAACAAAAAATATGTTTTTTTTCAGAAGTGTTTCATACAAAGAGACTGTGCTTCTGCGGAGTCCTGCGCGAGTCTGAAGAAACCCGTCTCGTCTCCTGTCACACACACACACACACACACACACACACACAGTTACTGAGTGTTATTCTGCGGCTCACATTACCCCTCGCCCGCACCAGGACACCCGTCTGAGGCTGAGAGCTTTCCTCAGCTCATCTACAACACATCACTCACACACACAGGTGGACAAACTACACAACTCCATTACTTGAGTAAAAGTAAAAATACTATTGGTTAAATATTACTCCATTACAAGTGAAAGTTGTAAAGATTAAGTAATCAACTTAAGTATCAAAAGTAAAAGTAAACGCATTATTTTATTATTGTTGAAGTGTTGTATGAATGCACTGTTCCATCATGGAGGTTTCAGCCAGTCCTGCTAGCAAACCTTCAACTCATTTAAATACTGGTTTAAAAGTTACAAAGCTCTTATCAAAGTCAAAATCATACTAGAAAAGAAAGGTTTCTACATTGTGTTTATTTGACAGGATTATGTAAAAACATATTTTTAGTTAACATTATTAGCCCAACTACGCTTTTGCATGCTAACTAACATCATTGTGGAACATTCTGTGTTAGCGCTGTATCCACAAGGCTAAGCCAACTTGGCGGGTAAATCTATAAAAATCATTTGACCAATCACACTTCATACCAGTGTTCATTTTGACAGCAAATTTGGATTTAGTTTTACTCAGTCTTTTGACTATAACATTTTAGGCATCTGGGGCCTAGACTAGTCTTAAAAGTTAGTCGTCTATTTTTTTCTTCAAGACTGTTCTTAACTTTTTTAAGTCAGTTACATAAAAAGTTAGATTGGTCTAATTTGAATCAGAAAAGTAAGTCTGATTACCTCTTGACTAATTACTAGTGTGTCAAATTAGTTCTTAAGACACAGTCTAAACATAACTGGCCCCTGAATTGTTTTAGTTTTAGTCTAGTTTTAATTGACTATAATAAGATTTGAGTAGATTCAATAGACTAAACTTCAGCACTTGTGGTCTGGCGTCTGAGAGGCAGCTTTCTGTGCACTTTCAGACTTATCCACGTCTGCTCTTCTGAATTTGAACTTTTCAGTTTGACTATGGTTGCGCATCTGGGAACTGCCGCCTTCTATTTTGCCATTAATTGATTGGTGTTCAAAAAATAGTTGGAAATCATTGAACTTCATGTGATCCTACAAGAGTGATTACTGATAGGCTATCTGAAAAAACAAAAAAACGAATCACGTTTTAAAGAAGAAAACAAATCATCCACTGACTTTCAAAGCGGCTACGACTTTCTACTTTGAGGACCTTGATAGAAATGTAGTGGAGTAAAAAGTACGATATTTGTCTTTCAAATGTAGTGAAGTACAGGTCATAAGTTTCCAGAAAAAATACTACTCAAGGAAAGTACAGATACTTAGGGCGTTTTCACACCTGAAAGTCCGCACCAAGGTCCGAACCCAAGTTCATGTTTTGATCATTTTATACATTCGGTTAGTTTTGGTTTGGTTTCACATTGCAGTTATGCGAGCGGACTAAAGAACTGAACATGACACACTTGAGTCCACTCGTCTTCATCATCATCTGGACTCTGATTGGTTTGTAAATGGACGTGCGTCTGACGTCAGCGTCTTTGGCAAGAGTGAATGAACGGACGCATATCGCTGCCACTATTGAACAGTGAAGCATTGCTGGACTATTTTTTTATTCGTTACGTTTAAAAGTGGACATTTCAAGCTTTATAGACACATATTTCTCATGTTTGTGAGGCAGTAGCTGCTGAGTTTCGGTTTATTTGAGACGCTCCAGTTCATGTGCAAAGCATGTGATCGCTCCCGAGATTATTGTCTGCTATAGATTATTTGCTTCTTATTTATTAAATCAAGGCAATTATCTGATTAAACGTTGATTAAAAACGAAATTCCTATTAAAGAAATGCTTTCTAAGCAAAATAATACAAAATTTCGTTCAAAATTATTTCTGACTTTCTGTCTTCTGACATATTGCGCATATTTTCACTTTTCATAATTAATGTAGCCTAGATTGAATTTAAAAATAACGTTATAATATTTAAACAGAAACAGAAACTTCCTGTAAATGGTCTGAAAGTCCGAACCTTTGTTCAGTTTGATCCGGACTGAGACGACCTCTTTTCGTCCGGACCGTGGTTTCACACCTGCAAT
>NC_137118.1:46819747-46834747 GCF_949357685.1 Gobio gobio | reverse complement strand
TGTCTGAATGATTGTCTGAATGATTGTCTGATTGTCTGAATGATTGTCTGAATGATTGTCTGATTGTCTGAATGATTGTCTGAATGATTGTCTGATTGTCTGAATGATTGTCTGAATGATTGTCTGATTGTCTGAATGATTGTCTGAATGATTGTCTGAATGATTGTCTGATTGTCTGAATGATTGTCTGAATGATTGTCTGATTGTCTGAATGATTGTCTGAATGATTGTCTGAATGATTGTCTGAATGATTGTCTGATTGTCTGAATGATTGTCTGATTGTCTGAATGATTGTCTGAATGATTGTCTGAATGATTGTCTGAATGATTGTCTGATTGTCTGAATGATTGTCTGAATGATTGTCTGATTGTCTGAATGATTGTCTGAATGATTGTCTGAATGATTGTCTGAATGATTGTCTGATTGTCTGAATGATTGTCTGAATGATTGTCTGAATGATTGTCTGAATGATTGTCTGAATGATTGTCTGAATGATTGTCTGAATGATTGTCTGAATGATTGTCTGATTGTCTGAATGATTGTCTGATTGTCTGAATGATTGTCTGAATGATTGTCTGAATGATTGTCTGAATGATTGTCTGATTGTCTGAATGATTGTCTGAATGATTGTCTGAATGATTGTCTGATTGTCTGAATGATTGTCTGATTGTCTGAATGATTGTCTGAATGATTGTCTGATTGTCTGAATGATTGTCTGATTGTCTGAATGATTGTCTGATTGTCTGAATGATTGTCTGAATGATTGTCTGAATGATTGTCTGAATGATTGTCTGATTGTCTGAATGATTGTCTGAATGATTGTCTGAATGATTGTCTGAATGATTGTCTGAATGATTGTCTGATTGTCTGAATGATTGTCTGATTGTCTGAATGATTGTCTGATTGTCTGAATGATTGTCTGAATGATTGTCTGAATGATTGTCTGATTGTCTGAATGATTGTCTGATTGTCTGAATGATTGTCTGATGATTGTCTGATTGTCTGAATGATTGTCTGATTGTCTGAATGATTGTCTGAATGATTGTCTGAATGATTGTCTGAATGATTGTCTGAATGATTGTCTGATTGTCTGAATGATTGTCTGAATGATTGTCTGAATGATTGTCTGATTGTCTGAATGATTGTCTGATTGTCTGAATGATTGTCTGAATGATTGTCTGAATGATTGTCTGATTGTCTGAATGATTGTCTGATTGTCTGAATGATTGTCTGAATGATTGTCTGAATGATTGTCTGAATGATTGTCTGATTGTCTGAATGATTGTCTGATTGTCTGAATGATTGTCTGAATGATTGTCTGAATGATTGTCTGATTGTCTGAATGATTGTCTGATTGTCTGAATGATTGTCTGAATGATTGTCTGAATGATTGTCTGATTGTCTGAATGATTGTCTGATTGTCTGAATGATTGTCTGATGATTGTCTGATTGTCTGAATGATTGTCTGATTGTCTGAATGATTGTCTGATGATTGTCTGATTGTCTGAATGATTGTCTGATTGTCTGAATGATTGTCTGAATGATTGTCTGAATGATTGTCTGATTGTCTGAATGATTGTCTGATTGTCTGAATGATTGTCTGATGATTGTCTGATTGTCTGAATGATTGTCTGATTGTCTGAATGATTGTCTGAATGATTGTCTGAATGATTGTCTGAATGATTGTCTGAATGATTGTCTGAATGATTGTCTGATTGTCTGAATGATTGACAGCGGTGAAGCTGAAGGCAAACACACCTACAGCCGTTCAATCAGAGAGAACACACACACAACAATCATCAACAGGATGAAGTCATGCGGTCTCCACGGTCATGAGCAAAGAGAACACACACACACACACACACACACACACAGCAGAGGTTTGAGTTAAACACGTATTGTGTCTGAGCGTCCGTGCGCTCCTGTAAACACAATCACTGACACAAACATCATCCGTCACACACACCGTCACATCAAACACACAACGAATCTCAGAGTTTCTCCTCAACACAAACCCATCACACTGAGAGCTGCAGCGTTCACCAATTACCAGCGTTAAGTGTGTTTACAAAGCTACAGCTGCTTCAGATCACAGCGAACACACACACACACACACACACCACCAGAACACATCAGAGACCTGATCACACACACACACACACACTCAATGCTTCAGATCACAGCGAACACACACACACACACACACCGCCAGAACACATCAGAGACCTGATCACACACACACTCAATGCTTCAGATCACCATCACAGCGAACACACACACACACACACCGCCAGAACACATCAGAGACCTGATCACACACACACTCAATGCCTTAGATCACCATCACAGCGAACACACACACACACACACACACACACACACACACACCGCCAGAACACATCAGAGACCTGATCACACACACACTCAATGCCTTAGATCACCATCACAGCGAACACACACACACACTCAATGCTTGAGATCACCATCACAGTGAACACACACACACACACACACACACACACACACACACACTCAATGCTTGAGATCACCATCACAGCGAACACACACACACACACACACACACCGCCAGAACACATCAGAGACCTGATCACACACACACTCAATGCCTTAGATCACCATCACAGCGAACACACACACACACTCAATGCTTCAGATCACCATCACAGCGAACACACACACACACACACCGCCAGAACACATCAGAGACCTGATCACACACACACTCAATGCCTTAGATCACCATCACAGCGAACACACACACACACACACACACCGCCAGAACACATCAGAGACCTGATCACACACACACTCAATGCCTTAGATCACCATCACAGCGAACACACACACACACTCAATGCTTCAGATCACCATCACAGCGAACACACACACACACACACCGCCAGAACACATCAGAGACCTGATCTCACACACACACACTCAATGCTTCAGATCACCATCACAGCGAACACACACACACACTCAATGCTTCAGATCACCATCACAGCGAACACACACACACACACACACCGCCAGAACACATCAGAGACCTGATCTCACACACACACACTCAATGCCTTAGATCACCATCACAGCGAACACACACACACACTCAATGCTTCAGATCACCATCACAGCGAACACACACACACACACACCGCCAGAACACATCAGAGACCTGATCTCACACACACACACTCAATGCCTTAGATCACCATCACAGCGAACACACACACACACTCAATGCTTGAGATCACCATCACAGTGAACACACACACACACACACACACACACACACACACACACACACTCAATGCTTCAGATCACCATCACAGCGAACACACACACACACACACACACACACACACACACACACACACTCAATGCGTGAGATGTCTGTGTATAGGGTCAGAAGAGACTCATGTTCAGTAATGGTCCGCATCAGTGTGTGTGTGTGTGTGTGTGTGTGTGGCTGATTCTCCTGAGTCTCAGCACAAGCGCTGGTCATTTATCACAGATCTCGTCTTCTGGAAAGCTCAGGGTCTGAGTGAATGAGCGGCTGCTGAGCGCTTCCCTCGTGACCTTTGACCCTAGGATCCCGATGGATTCTCAACGCTCCCCGTTCTGATGGACAGACTCTGGGATCACAGATCTGGAACCAGGCCAGTCCAGACCAGTCCAGACCAGTCCAGACCAGACCAGTCCAGTCCAGTCCAGTCCAGTCCAGTCCAGACCAGTCCAGACCAGTCCAGACCAGACCAGTCCAGACCAGACCAGACCAGACCAGACCAGACCAGACCAGACCAGACCAGACCAGACCAGTCCAGACCAGTCCAGTCCAGACCAGACCAGACCAGGCCAGACCAGAGCTGCACGATTTGGGGGAAAATAAAAAATTACGATTATGATTTTAAAAATGTCATTTAAAAAATCTACAGGTTTTCTCTGCTTGTTTGTAGAGATGCACAATCCGGCCAAAAATTATGTAATTATATATCAGGTGTTTAGGAATATAAAGATATTTAGGAAATATAGCAATGTCTTATTTTGTTTAATATTTTAATAATAATAATAATAATAATAATAATATTATTATTATTAATAATAATAATAATCAAAATTAGAAATGCATAATAATAAAATAGTGTATAATAATAAAATATAAAATGTACCAAAAATAAAAAATATATGATAATAATAATAATTTATTATTATTAAATACAAATTAAACAAAACAAAATAAGAAAAATTATTATTATTATAATTATCATTATTATTATTACATAAAATTGAAACAAAATAAGAAATATTCCTATTGTAATATTTTATTGTAAAATAAAAATATTTAATAATGAAAAATATTATTATTATTAATTATTATTATTATTAAATGAAAAACAATTTTTAAATCCTATTATAATATTTCACTGTTAAATAAAGAATCAAGTATTTAATAATAATAATAACAACAACAATAATAATAATAATAATAATTATTATTATTGATATTATTATCATTAAATATTAAAAAAAAGAAATATTCCTAAGAAATATTTAACTGTAAAACAAATCATCATCATCATCATATTTTACACTACAACTGTAAAATTACAATAGTAATATTCATGGCAGTCTTAGTTTCTTTTCATCAAGCTTTAACAGTGGTGTCAAATCTTTATTAACGGCTGGCATATATTTACTCATTAAATCAGTCTCTGGGATTTGATCATCACGGTTTTATTCTGATTAATCGTGCAGCTCAAACCAGACCCAAACAAACCCGACCTGAGATGAACCAACAGATGACGTACAGACCACACATCCACACGCAGAGCATTATGGGATACGCACGGCCTGCAAACACCAAACACACTCCACAGATCGGCTGTAATGTCACAGTCAGGGGAACTTAGAAACACAGCTGGTCCACTTCACAGACCCTCAGCTCAATATCTGCAGAAATTCATTTTCCACTGTTAATTAGCAGCAGCTCAGACATAAAGCGAGATTTCAGACGCGTGCAGGAGGAAAAACACTTTCTGCTCTGGCACCTCCAGGAGCTCGCACACACTTTCCAGCTCTTTGTTTTTCCTGTAAGTCTCTCCCCAGACCGTTTTTCATTGATTTACCATGACACAATGTTCATTAGGCCGAGGGTTTTCTACAGGCCTCCGGGTTTGTTCCACAGACGCTCAGATCAGCGTCCGCCAGGTGACCTTTGACCCTGTTGATGAGGGCCGAAGCTCTCAAAGTTACTTTGAAAAGTAATGCATTACAATATTGCGTTACTCACTTAAAGCTACACTGTGTGATGTTTTCCCCCATCTAGTGGTGAAAAGGTATATGACCATCCAGTGAATATTAGTTTCTCTCAATTCCGTTTTAACTCCTACGATGGCTGATTTAGTCCAAGATTAACATGGCTTCCAGCTCGACCTCGTCCACATTGGACACGGAGCCATCGAGTGTTAAAACGCCAAAGGCGAAGCTTGAATTTACGGGTATGTCCCTCTTTGGCTAATGTACTTTCAAGATGGAGGATCAACATGGCGACCCGCATTCGAACCCTCACCCGTATGTGTTTTCAATGGCATATTATAAACTTACGAGAATACTTTATTACTTGAAAGAAGTAAATATACATTAATGAGCACATATATTTTTTAAAGAACTAAGTGTTTTTAGCTAAGAATAAACTAAAAAAGTTACACAGTGTAGCTTTAAAAAGTAACTAATTGAGTTACTTAGTTACTTTTTAAGAAAAGTAATGCGTTAAGTTACTTTTGCGTTACTTTTTCTCACCTGGGCTGGGCTTGTTTTTTTTTGGGGTTTTTTGTTTATAACAAAAAAGTAATATTTTTATGCAACGGGAGACCTCTTCATACCAAAATTGAAATAATAAGATGAAAATGCAGATTCCCTCATGAACAGTAGAGGGCGCAGCTCTGGATAATGGAGAATAGGTAAAGTTTTACCAATAAAAACAAAAAAATCTAGTAATTTTCATCATCAAAGGTCAGCAGCAAGACATTCGTAAATTAAATATAACGGTAGATTATGCATAAAAATAGTTGTTTTATTTAACATTTAATTATTGGAGGTTTGCAGAGTTCTCTGATTTTGCATTTGACTGATTTTATTCATTTTGAGGAGAACAGAATCTTTATTGTGCAAGTGAGATAAATAAATGCTCACATTTAGTCTAGAACTACAATAACCATCATGTTCACACACACACACACACACACACACACACTTATTTCTCTCAACATGGGGGCAGGAGAGCTGTCAGTCAAATTAATGTGAAAAAGTAACTCAGATATTTTGTTGTAAATTTGAAAAGTAATGCGTAGGGCTGTACGATTAATCGAAAAATAACCGAAACCGACATTCAGAACCTTTAACCGATGTATTTTTCCCATGTTGGTTATTTCGGTTTTCACGTGACTCCGCCCGTCAGTCACATCAAGTGCAGTTTGCAGGCACAGACAGATGCAGGAGCAGTTATCTGTGCTTATAGATGCTCAGAATCACTATAGTAACTGCATGTTTTACATAGTTTATACAGGTCAGTTAATTGCCGTTCATCATATAGCCTACCGCTGACGCGCGCACACACACACACACACACACACAGACGGCGCGCGCAAGCCCTGAAGCCAGATCGCTTTCACTTTCGTGCTCATAAAGTTTGTCAAGTACATGCATTTAAAGGCTTGCCAGTTTCAACATTTAAAGCGATTGTGCACTATTCAGCTTTTCAGCTCAGCTTTTTTCTGTGACACAGAGCCGAGCCGTTTCGCGTCTCTGACAACGCGCGCGCCCCTAAGGCAGACTCTTTCACCTGCGTCCTCACAAAGCTTGTCATTTGTATGTGGTTTAAGCCCTGCAAGTTTGAACATTAGAGCGATTTTAGACCATCAGATGTGTATTATGTTGAACTAATGCCTGATATATTGTGACACACGAGCACTCAGACAGAAGCGCGCACATCACGTGAAGATCGCGCGCAGAGAGCAGTGTAAACGCCGTCCTGGGACTAAAGTAAAGTCACTAAAGTAGCTCAGAAACTCAACCGTTATAGTCGTACATTTGAATACCTTTGAAGTACAAACCACAGCTTCATAATGAATAGAGACGGTATGAGTAATTCACACACACAATCACTCTCTCATTAATGCATTCAGATAAATGTAATGTAGGCCTATGTGTTAATGTATCTGATGTACAACAAACAGAAATCTGCCCCATAGACAATAACTGCTGGAAGTCAACCGTTTCCTTCAAGTGTTTTAAAATCACAAAACAATGCACTTTCTCATTAGAAAAAAAAAAATCCACCTGTTCTATATATAAATATGTAGAACATATTAACAGTACAAACCTTATCAGCGAACTTACTCAAAAAAAAAAAAAAATCGTTCATTAATCGTAATCGAGTTAAAATGTTAAATTAATCGAGGTTTTTATTTTTGGGCAAATCATTATAGCCCTAGTAATGCGTTACTTTACTAGTTACTTGGAAAAAGTAATATTACGCAACTCAATAAAAATAAATAAATCACAGCCAATCAGAAGAGAGTGTGGGCGGAGTTTCTCCCAGCACTCGCAACCAAATCAATCCACAATCACAGCCAATCAGAAGAGAGTGTGGGTGGAGTCTCTCTGCAAGCGCACTCGCAACCAAATCAATCATAAATCACACCCAATCAGAAGAGAGTGTGGGCGGAGTTTCTCCCAGCACTCGCAACCAAATCAATCATAAATCACAGCCAATCAGAAGAGAGTGTGGGCGGAGTTTCTCCCAGCACTTGCAACCAGATCAATCCAAAAATCACAGCCAATCAGAAGAGAGTGTGAGCGGAGTCTCTCCCAGCACTCGCAACCAAATCAATCATAAATCACAGCCAATCAGAAGAGAGTGTGGGCGGAGTTTCTCCCAGCACTCGCAACCAAATCTATCAAAAATCACAGCCAATCAGAAGAGAGTGTGGGCGGAGTTTCTCCCAGCACTCGCAACCAGATCAATCCAAAAATCACAGCCAATCAGAAGAGAGTGTGGGCGGAGTTTCGCCCAGCACTCGCAACCAAATCAATCATAAATTACAGCCAATCAGAAGAGAGTGTGGGCGGAGTTTCTCCCAGCACTCGCAACCAGATCAATCCAAAAATCACAGCCAATCAGAAGAGAGTGTGGGCGGAGTTTCTCCCAGCACTCGCAAACAAATCAATCAACAATCACAGCCAATCAGAAGAGCAAACTTTGTTCTCAGTTTGAATGTTCTCATATGCTTTAATTCATTTTGAAGATATGAGGAGAATGAATCATTGTCTTTCATTAAAGCACATAATCAGTATCTGAGCTTATCATGTTCATGGTTTGTGTGTTGTCGCAGAAGCTGTACAGAATAACAGCGGCGGAGTGAATGACTGACAGGCCAGAGCTGATGGATGAGCATATTTCTCAGCAGCATCCGTCACTATTAGTGTTATTATGATGGTCTGGTGCAGCTGGTCGGAGGCGGGCGTAGCAGCGAGCGCACAGGGGTTTTCCATGCTGTAAGTTGTCCAGGTATGTGTAATTAAATCCCTTTACTTGTTTTGAAAGCTCTTGGAGTTCCACTCGTTTTCACATTTGAGGCTTTCAACCAACTTCTGTGAGAGTCTGCAGGACTTCAGTAACTCCAGCCGAACGAGATCCTGTAAACACGCTCAGGAGCAGAGCCCACATTACATTAGACAACACCAGTCCAGAGAAAATACACTACACTCCATACCAATTTCAACAAAACAGCACATTTTTATTCATATATATATATATATATATATTTTAGGGCTGTCAAAAGATTTATCGCGATTAATCACATCCAAAATAAAAGTTTGTGTTTACATAATATATGTGTGTGTACTCTGTTAATTATTATTTATATATAAATATACACACATTCATGTATATATTTAAGAAATATTTGCATGTATATACTGTATATACATTTATATAATCTATAATATATATAAATATAAGTGTTTTATATATAAAAATAATATTTTTTTCTTAAATATATACATGCTTGTGTGTGTATTTATATATAAATAATAATTAACAGAGTACACACACATATATTATGTAAACACAAACTTTTATTTTGGATGCGATTCATCGCGATTAATCTTTTGACAGCCCTAATATATATAAAATATAAAGCATTAAATTAGTACAACAACATGTATATAAATTACATGTAATTTTTTATAAGTATAAAAGTTATTGTATTATAATTATTTATTTATATATATATATATATATATATATATATATATATATATATATATATATATATATATATATATATATATATATATATATATATAATTTGTAATTATTATAATTAATTAATTATTACAATTATTATTATTATTATAAGTTATTTTATTATTATTATAATTATTCATATTATATTTAAATTATATAAAATATATAATTATAATACAATAACTTTTATACTAATAAAAAATAACAATTTATATACATGTTGCTGTACTAATTTAATGCTTTAATGAATAAAGTATTTTATATAATAAGATCATATATATATAATGAATTAATTAATATTAATGAATTAATTATATATATATTGTAAAGTAATGCTAATAATTCTATTAATATTACAAATTAATATTTTATAATTAATTTTACATAAACAATTGTATCTGTGTATTTGGTGTCTGATTTATATATAATAAATGTATATTTATAAATATTATAATAAAAATAATACGATATCTTTTTATAATAATTAAAAATTACATATTTATAAACATGTTGCTGCTTTAATTCAATGCTTTAATTAATAACGTATTTTACACATAAAATATATAGAACATATATATATTTAATTAATATTAATGAGTTAAATATAAATATATTGTAAAGTAATGCTAATAATTCTATTAAATATTACAAATTAATATTTTATAATTAATTTTACATAAACAATTG
Organism: Gobio gobio; assembly: GCF_949357685.1. Lineage (NCBI taxonomy): Eukaryota > Metazoa > Chordata > Actinopteri > Cypriniformes > Gobionidae > Gobio > Gobio gobio. The sequence goes on along the minus strand of NC_137118.1, from coordinate 46,824,729 downwards.
TATCTGTGTATTTGGTGTCTGATTTATATATAATAAATTTATATTTATAAATATTATAATAAAAATAATACGATATCTTTATAATAATTAAAAATTACATATTTATAAACATGTTGCTGCTTTAATTCAATGCTTTAATTAATAACGTATTTTACATATAAAATATATAGAACATATATATATTTAATTAATATTAATGAGTTAAATATAAATATATTGTAAAGTAATGCTAATAATTCTATTAAATATTACAAATTAATATATTATAATTAATTTTACATAAGCAATTATATCTGTATAAATATTTTGTTATATATATATATATTTATATAACAACGTTATAATAGTATATAGTGTCATCGATTTTTTTGTAATATAATTATACATTTAATAATAATAATAATAATAATAATAATAAAAAAACATATTTCTGCTTTAATTTAAAGTATTTTTATAACATATTTTATATTTTTATTTGACATTTTCACCATCTTAGTCTTGTCTTAACCTTCTGCTTCATTAAACGGCTCTGCTTTGTGTCGGTTGGACAGAAACGGCTTTATCTGAATTATAACACACAGAAGTACTTCACGTCCTCTACCCAAACACAGCCTCATGATGAAGCGCGGCTGCATATAAACACAGATCGCTGCCGGATTCCTGGAGGAGCGGATCGAGGTGAAAGGGTGGAGGTTCACTTCAGGAAACCAATAAAACCACAAAAACGCGGGACCCCTGGACCCAAAGCCGGCTGAGAGACCCACTGCGAGTTTATCCTCCAATTTCCTGCCGTCTCAACTCCAGCTCTCCACGACAAACTCTCATTAATCGAAGCGGATCTTTAAGAAACTGCGTTAGGATCAGCGGCGCAGGTGGAAGTCGGGAAAAACAGCTGTTCATACAAGCCAGGCTGATCCAAAGCCACTTTGAAATAAATGCACGAGCGAGGGAATTTCTGCCACATTATTACACAGTCTTACTCTATATCCGTCCTCCACACACTCATCCGCTGCACAATTTCTCCTCCCTGAGCTCTGGACGCCCAAACCACCAGCTCCAATTTGTTTAGCGAGCGCAGGAGGTTTTAGAGCTGACAGAACCGGTTGGAGACGATTATGCTTGGACGAAAGCGCAGTCTGTGAGGAAACATGAGGCCGCGAGCAGCAGGTTATACCAGCGAGAAGCCAAACCTCACCCAGGCTTCACACTAACACACATCCATCACGGCTCAGACTGGAGGAAAAACACAAAAAGTGCTATTATTAAAGATAACTTCCAGCTTCGCTGCTCGCTGAAAAAAGTCTCCTGAAAAATGTTTGCATTGGTGTGTAAAATCAGTTGCAGACCACCCAATAGAGATGATACTCAATATCTATTCAGAGAGGATAAACACTAGACTATTGTGCCGGAGATTTGATTTCTTCTGGAAACCTGTACATTCATTTCTACTGCTTCTGTTACACTTTTGCGGGGACTATCCAATTGCGTACAGAGTCATTTGAATTATGAATCGGTTGAATCTCAATGACTCATTAGGAGAGTCAAATGCTTCATTCCTGAATGAATCAGCCATTTGAATGAATCAGCCGTTTGAATGAATCGGTTGAATCTCAATGACTTACTCATTAGGAGAGTCGAATGCTTCGTTCCTGAATGAATCAGCCGTTTGAATGAATCGGTTGAATCTCAATGACTCACTCATTAGGAGAGTCGAATGCTTCTTTCCTGAATGAATCAGCCGTTTGAATGAATCAGCCGTTTGAATGAATCGGTTGAATCTCAACGACTCATTAGGAGAGTCAAATGCTTCGATCCAGAATGAATCAGCCGTTTGAATGAATCGGTTGAATCTCAACGACTCATTAGGAGAGTCAAATGCTTCGTTCCAGAATGAATCAGCCGTTTGAATGAATCGGTTGAATCTCAACGACTTATTAGGAGAGTCAAATGCTTTGTTCCAGAATGAATCAGCCGTTTGAATAAATCAGTTGAATCTCAACGACTCATTAGGAGAGTCAAATGCTTCATTCCTGAATGAATCAGCCGTTTGAATGAATCCATTGAATCTCAATGACTCACTCATTAAGAGAGTCAAATGCTTAATTCCTGAATGAATCAGCCGTTTGAATGAATCAGCAGTTTGAATTAATCGGTTGAATCTCAATGACTCACTCATTAAGAGAGTCATATGCTTCGTTCCTGAATGAATCAGCCATTTGAATGAATTGGTTGAATCTCAATGACTCACTCATTAAGAGAGTCATATGCTTAGTTCCTGAATGAATGAGCCGTTTGAATGAATCAGCTGAATCTCAATGACTCACTCATTAAGAGAGTCAAATGCTTCACTCCTGAATGAATCAGACGTTTGAATGAATCGGTTGAATCTCAATGACTCACTCATTAAGAGAGTCATATGCTTAGTTCCTGAATGAATGAGCCATTTGAATGAATCAGCTGAATCTCAATGACTCACTCATTAGGAGAGTCAAATGCTTCGTTCCTGAAGGAATCAGTCTTTTGAATGAATCAGCCGTTTGAATGAATCGGTTGAATCTCAACGACTCACTCATTAGGAGAGTCGAATGCTTCGTTCCTGAATGAATCAGCTGTTTGAATGAATCGGTTGAATCTCAACGACTCACTCATTAAGAGAGTTGAATGCTTCGTTCCTGAATGAATCAGCCGTTTGAATGAATCAACGGTTTGAATGAATCGGTTGAATCTCAACGACTCACTCATTAGGAGAGTTGAATGCTTCGTTCCTGAATGAATCAGCCGTTTTAATGAATCAGCCGTTTGAATTAATTGGTTGAATCTCAATGACTCACTCATTAAGAGAGTCAAATGCTTCACTCCTGAATGAATCAGACGTTTGAATGAATCGGTTGAATCTCAATGACTCACTCATTAAGAGAGTCATATGCTTAGTTCCTGAATGAATGAGCCGTTTGAATGAATCAGCTGAATCTCAATGACTCACTCATTAGAGAGTCAAATGCTTCGTTCCTGAAAGAATCAGCCGTTTGAATGAATCAGCTGTTTGAATGAATCGGTTGAATCTCAACGACTCACTCATTAGGAGAGTCAAATGCTTCGTTCCTGAATGGATCAGCCGTTTGAATAAATCGGTTGAATCTCAACGACTCACTCATTAGGAGAGTCAAATGCTTCGTTCCTAAATGAATCAGCCGTTTTAATGAATCGGTTGAATCTCAACGACTCACTCATTAGGAGAGTCAAATGCTTCGTTCCTAAATGAATCAGCCGTTTTAATGAATCGGTTTAATCTCAACGACTCACTCATTAGGAGAGTCAAATGCTTTGTTCCTAAAGGAATCAGCCGTTTGAATGAAGCGGTTGAATCTCAATGACTTACTCATTAGGAGAGTTGAGTGCTTCATTCCTGAATGAATCAGCCGTTTGAATGAATCGGGTGAATCTCAATGACTCACTCATTAAGAGAGTCATATGCTTCGTTCCTGAATGAATCAGCTGTTTGAATGAATCAGTTGAATCTCTGTGACTCACTCATTAGGGGAATCATATGCTTCGTTCCTGAATGAATCAGCTGTTTGAATTAATCAGTTGAATCAGTGACTCACTCATTAAGAAAATCAAATGCTTTGTTCCTGAATGAATCAGCCGTTTGAATGAATGGGTTGAAACTTAATGACTCACTCATTAAGAGAGTCGAATGCTTCGTTCCTGAATGAATCAGCAGTTTGAATGAATGGGTTGAAACTTAATGACTCACTTATTAAGAGAGTAGAATACTTCGTTCCTGAATGAATCAGCAGTTTGAATGAATTGGTTGAATCTCAACGACTCACTCATTAAGAGAGTCGAATGGTTCGCTCCTGAATGAATCAGCTGTTTGAAATAATCAGTTGAAGCTCAACGACTCACTGCTGCCACCTACTGGTGGTTTTAATTTCACATTTAAAGTGTAATTTATTATTATTATTATTATCATTTTATTATTTCAGATATCAATGTTCAACGTTTTATGCTTTAAACAACAAAAGATTATTTTTGTAACAGGAAATCCTTCTTATCAAACGTATAATGATAAAGTGATATTGTAATGTAATTCCCCTTTAATTAGACTTCAGAGTTCAGTCACACACACACATCTCTCCAGGATTGTCTCTCTGACCATCCTCTCCATCCGCCGCTGAGCGATACAACAATACGAATCCCTTTGGGATCGGTTATATTGCATTCTTGCTCAATTCACCTTTTAAATAAACTTTGAGGGACTCTTTGAAATAAATAACTCAACGTGATACTGTGAGAGCGGCGGGGTCATCTCTCGGCTTACCGCTGTGACACCGTCTGCCAGGAAAATAATCAGCAATTACAGAGCCGGTATAAATATAACCTCCTCACCAGAGACCGAACAATACAGAGCTCAGCATCATTTATCTGCTTTAATACAGCCTTTCTCCTGGAGCACTAGAGGACAGAGAACAACAGCAAAAGCTCAGAGCCATCAGACTTCAGATCAGACTCCAGATCAAACTCCGGATCAGACTCCAGATCAAACTCCGGATCAAACTCCGGATCAAACTCCAGATCAGACTCCAGATCAAACTCCAGATCAAACTCCGGATCAAACACCGGATCAGACTCCAGATCAGACTCCAGATCAGACTCCAGATCAGACTCCAGATCAAACTCCAGATCAGACTCCAGATCAAACTCCAGATCAGACTCCAGATCAAACTCCAGATCAAACTCCGGATCAAACTCCGGATCAGACTCCAGATCAGACTCCAGATCAGACTCCAGATCAGACTCCAGATCAGACTCCAGATCAGACTCCAGATCAGACTCCAGATCAGACTCCAGATCAAACTCCGGATCAGACTCCGGATCAGACTCCAGATCAAACTCCGGATCAAACTCCGGATCAAACTCCAGATCAAACTCCAGATCAAACTCCAGATCAAACTCCAGATCAAACTCCAGATCAAACT